>NW_025158415.1:0-1495 GCF_004010195.1 Chiloscyllium plagiosum
AATCATGCATTAACAATGCCGACCAAGGTGACCATTCATTGCAAGACCAGCCCATTCCCTACCATTGCCTGTGCTCTCCTCCAGACTCCTGTTCTACAAACAAAAAATAAATTGAGAGTTGGCAGTAAAAGAAGTGGATTATGTCAGGTGTAGAGAAGGATAATATTTGTGGAGAGTGGATAATTGCATGCCATCTCACATCCGTACTTCAGTGATGAATGTGGGAGTATGAGTTTTGGATGCTGAAAAGGAGATACCAAGGGCTGCCTTGAGAGAGATGAATGAGTGGAGTTGCAATGTGAGTTTGTCTGAGGCGTTTTGCACAGGAGGATATTGGCAAGGTCAGAGTATGCTGGATAGCATCTGACAATGCTAAACCTCACTCTGTTCCACCTCTCCTGAGTTCCTTTGAATCTTCTTTTGCACTGTATCCAATTTGGAGGAAGCACACTCTTTCCTCAACTATTTTTTTCCATGCCTGCTTCACTATTTTTTTCCAAAAATATATCTTAACTCATCCAATTTCTAAAAGTACATTATAAAACACTTTGACTTGAAAATTACAAAAAAATGAGTAGCAAACTTCATCTTGTTGCCATATAGCATATTGCACTCTTGCATTCAAATGCCATAACCTCGATATTTACAATATACATTTCATGCCAGTGTTAGCGCGGATGAAATAATATCAGTCCGAGCCCAGAGTGCGGTTCAACAATCGGTAACGTTTATTGCTACAGTAACGCCGGCGGAGACCAACCAAGGTCCGAATCTCGGCTGCTCTGCTGTTCCTGCGTGCAGCTTCATATTATATACTTTTAGTTTTCAGGATGTGTGGGATTTGAGGATGCATGGGATGATAGTTCCCCATCATCACTGGAGTAGGTGCGAATACGCTGTTTCCTGCCGTCCCAGGAGAGTTGCATGGCACGCACAATAGGGTGCTAGTTGGTTTATGTAAAACGGGTCCGGGTATTATCTGCTTGTCTCTCTCTGTGAGGGCAGGGGCTAGCACCCCCCTTTGTTCCCTTGGGGTGTTGGTGTGTATTGGTCTGTCCGTTCCTGTCTGGTGGATGCCTGTCCTTTGTGTCAGGATGGCTCCGTATCGATGGGTATGGGTGTGTTTCAGTCAGTCTCTTGATGTGATTAGGAGATGGGTTTCCGTATTTAATTAATTCCGGAGTTTTGGTCCATGAGTCATGGGTAATGTTGGTCTAGTGTGGATTCTATCTGTCCTCTGTCTCCTATCTCCCAGTCACGTGGGCGGACCGGCAGCTGCTGAGTTTTTTGTGGGTTTAAAGCTGCGACTGCTGTTTAAAATGAATTCTTATCGTTTCCTGATGTAGGCATAGTCCCGTGGCAAATGCGGGGCGGCTCTGATGCCCGCTTGCAGTCCCCCCTTTCGGCAAGGGGTTGGACACGTCCACACCCCCGATGCCGATATTTTAAAAGTATGTTCCTTGCCCGGTATATTCCGCCGGCCGTCATGCTGCAG
>NW_025158416.1:0-1495 GCF_004010195.1 Chiloscyllium plagiosum
AATGAGATGAGCCACGAACTTATTTACAGGTGGACAAAAAAACGCAAATTACTGTGGATGCTGGAATCTGAAACCAAAAGAGAAAATGCTGGAAAATCTGAGCAGATCTGGAAACATCTGTAAGGACAGAAAAGAGCTGATGTTTCGAGTCTAACTGACCCTTTGTCAAAGCTAAACAAAAGGAGAAAAATAGGGAGGTATTTATATGAGGAAAATACCTCCCTAGTTCTCCCCTTTATTTTTAGCTTTGACAAAGGGTCAGTTAGACTCGAAATGTCAGCTGTTTTCACTCCTTACGGATGCTGCCAGACCTGCTGAGATTTCCCAGCATTTCCTCTTTTATTTACTGGTGGAGTAGTTTCAAAGGGCAGAATGACCCACTCGTGTCCCTCAGCCCTGTGTTCTGATGTTCCATTCAGCCCTTCAGACCTGTTATACAAGGGTAGATCGAGATCACTCCGATGGTTAGGTGTAGTTTTGGAAATGTATTTGGAAAATGCAGGCTGGGGCAGGAAGCGACCCAATGCCCAATCCCTGTTTCCAGATGTGGGTCATGTTACAGACCCACATACGCTGGGAATACTGCCCCCATACCCCATCCGAGGTTAACTCAAACAAATCCCCTGCTCTTCCTGAATGCAACATTGCACAACATAACTTCCAGAAAAAACCCAGTTACTTTCCAAAAGCATAACATGTAAAATGAATAAATAGGAACAAGATTAGGCTATTGGGCCCCTCAGATTTGCCCTGTCATTTAATATGAACGTGGCTGATCTACGCCAGGGCACAACTCCACTTTCTTGCCGACTCCGCGTATCCCTCCATACCTCTCTGCGTTATGGAATTCCGGACATCCACTACCTTCTGAGAGAAGACATCGCTCTGCATCTCAGATTGAAATCGATGTTCCATATTCGGTAACTATATCCTCGAGTTTGTGACTCCACCCAGGAGTGGAAACAACTTGGCAGTATCTACCTCTCAAGCGTTCTCTGTGTCTTGTATTTTTCAGCGGTTTCACTCCTCATTCATTTAAACCCCAATGAATAATCGCCTCACCATCTTCGAAGTTCTCGATGACTCAACTCTTTCAGCCCAGGAAACCACCTAATGTACCAACATGGTTACTTGCTGCATCAGCATGCTGACTTTAAGTTTCATACACAGGAACACTTCAAACCCTTTGTAGTGCTCCTTTTCTGGTTGTCCCCTCCATTAAATAACAGCCTGCCTTTTGATTCTCAGAGTCATCCACAACCTCCAATGTGTATTGCACTTAGTTCCCGCCGTCAGGCTATAGGTATAGAATGTAAATAACTGATGCCATTCAACTGATATTTGTGGTTCTCCAACAGGTACACTTGATCATGAAGATCCATTAATCCTGACTCTCCGATTTCTATGTGTTAACCAATCATCATCCAACGAACTTCTGTCTTATGTAAGAACTTTTATTCTGTAATACTTTGTGGAAAATCTCTGGAAAGCATGG
>NW_025158417.1:0-1495 GCF_004010195.1 Chiloscyllium plagiosum
TAACAACAGAGCCTTACAAGGATGGGACTAGAATGCAGATAAAATGCTCCTTTTCTGTTAAGCACAACCCAAATAGAAACCATTTGCTTTAAAATTTCCATTTAAAAATGAAAAGGGAAAACTTGACAAAACATAATTACAAAGCTACAATTTCTCGCGACAGTAGACACACATATTAGAATATAAAACATAGAACATGACAGGGTAGTACTGACTCTTCGGCTCTCGATGTTGCGAAAAACTGTGGAACTAATCTCAAGAATATCTATCCTACAACATCCCATTTTCATCCATATGTTTCTCCAATGACCATTTGAATGCCCTTAAAGTTAGCGAGAGTACTCCTGTTGCAGGCAGTGTATTTCACGCCCCTACTTCTCTCCAGCAAAGAAAATACATCTGACATCTGTCTTATATCTGCACCCCCAAATGTAAAGATATGCGCCCTCATGCTAACCATCAAAATCCGAGGAAAATGGTTTTCAATGTCCACCCTATCTAACCCTCTGATTATCTTTCCTGTCTCAATTCAGTCTGCCCTCAACTAGTTTGTCTCTATTGAAAACAGACGGAAGTCCCTCAGCTTTTCCTCATAAGACCTTCCCGTTATACCATGGAAAAATCTGAGTAAATAATCTCTGAAACCTTTATGAAGCTTCCACATCCTTCCGATAATATAATGACCAGAATTGTACGCAATACTACAAGTGTTTTCCCAGCAGAATTTTGTACAACTCCAAGATTTTTTTGTGGTTCCGAAACTCATTCCTTCTGCCAACAAAAGCTAATACACTATGCCTTTTTAACAGCCCTCTCAAACTGCTGGCACCTTCCAGGTATCCACGACCATGGACACCGAGATCTCTCTGCTCATTTACACTGCCAAGAATCTTACCATTTGCTCAGTACTCTTTATTCCTGTTGCTTCTTCAGAAGTGAACCACTCACACTTTTCCACATTAAACTCCATTTGCCACCACTCAGACAAGCTCTGCAGCTTATCTCTGTCCCTCTGTCACCTGCAATATATTTTTGTACTATCCACAAGTCCACTGAACTTTGTGTTATTCCGAAATTTCCTAAACCATACCTCAACTTCCTAATCCAGGTCATTTATGAAATGACAACAGCAGTGGCCCCAAAACAGTTGTTTACGGTACACTACGAGAATCTAAACTCCACGATGAACATTTCAAATCAACCACCACCCTCTGTGTTCTTTAAACAAGCCAATTTCTGATCCAATCCTCTAAATCACTCACGATCCCATTCCTCCGTATGTTGGGCCATAGCCTCCTGTGGGCAAACTTATCAAACGCCTTATTGGCATATGTTTGCACCACATCAACGGTTTATCCTAATCCAACTGTTTGGTAACCTTCTCAAATAACATAATCTAACTCATCACGAACGCTGACATCACTCGGGAATACCACTCGTTCCCTCAGAACCTCTTTCCTGTCCCCCTAACTATGGAACCCCAGTTACTAATTCT
>NW_025158418.1:0-1495 GCF_004010195.1 Chiloscyllium plagiosum
ATGGGGAATGGGGCCTGGTGGGTTACTCTTTGGTGGGTTACTCTTTGGAGGGTTGGTGTGGACCTGTTGGGCCAAAGGGCCTGTTTCCGTACTGTAGGGAATCTAATCCAATCTCAGCTCAGACAATGCGTTAAAAGTCAGAGTCTGTCTTTATCCCCACCTTGAATCTGACGAGTTCTGTTTCTAAAGTAGGAATTTATAAAATACAACATGTTCTGACAGCTTGCAGATTGTGTATTTTTGAGCAAAATAGAATTTATTTGAAAATATAATTCTGCAAATGCACATTCACCCCATGGACTTGTGTGTGCTTACAGCTAAAACGTTTATGTCCGTGCTGTGTATCTCTGTCTATTTGCTAACAGATGCTTTATTTCTGTTGGCATAACTATTGTTGTAAGTCATGGCTGGGTACTAATAGTAAGATATAAAGCAAAGCGAATTCCTCAAGTAGGGCACTATCCTGGGAGACCCCTATTTCGGGTTTACTTCCTATTGACAAACATTAAGCATGAGCACCTATTTATTTCTATTTTTTTGTTTCACTTTTCTTGTTTGATTCCCTGGTACGACGACACTCTGTGTCTTGTCGGTTGTCAGGCTGGGAGATAGTGGATTGGGTTTCGATTGACTGTATGGTGTATTGTTCTGGAAGGTGTAAAGGGTTGGGGGGTGGGGTGTTGGAGAATCAAAACTTCAGCAGAGCTGAGAACAGACCAACATCTTACTCTGTGGGAACAGGAGATCGACAGAGAAACCAGGACCTGAAATCCGACCTGACACCGGATTACTGTGATCAGTGTTTTCATTAGCAATGCCAACCCTCTACCTTCACCTAGCTTCCCGTTTGACTACCCCCTCGATATTCAAGATCCAATCCTTGTCGTCCTGAAGCCATGTCTCTGTAGGGAGTCTCAGATCATAATTATTCTCTTCAATGTGTGCAGTCAATTCATTCACTTTTGTAACAGAGCAGCACACATGCAGACACACTGTTTTCGGTTTACATTTTTCTGATCTTTGCAATCCAGTTTTAATTGCTGGTCCATTTCCTCTCCCTGTCTCCATCATTCTGTGATGTTCATTTCCCACATCACGATATTGCTCACTGGTCTTGATTGGGATTGGCCATAGTGCCCAGGGATGTGCAGGTTAGGTGTATTTGTCAGGGTAATGTAGAGCGGTAGGGGAATGGGTCTGGGTGGGTTCCCCTTCAGAGGGTCGGTGTGGACTCGTTGGGCCGAGTGGCCTGCTCCCATACTGTGGGGATTCTCTGAAGCGAAGGGATATTTGCAAACGGTGCAGGACAGCGCAGGCGCAGGTCGTGCCCCCGGCCTGGCCCCGCCCATCCGCTCCTTTCGTGACGTCACAACGCGGAAGTGACACTGATTGAATGAAAATCCCTCCGTCTGGGCTAATCCTGGGGCGGGAAAATCTGTTCACTTGTAGCAACGGGAGTGAATCCAGGGAGAGACCAGACCCTGTCAACTCAGGT
>NW_025158419.1:0-1495 GCF_004010195.1 Chiloscyllium plagiosum
TGTGTTGTAGGTATGTCATATACTTCCAATTATTCTGTTATTGAAGGGGCTGGTAAGTGGGCATTGGACAGAATTTCACAGAGATGTCCAACACGGAAACAGACCCCTTGGTCTAACTCGTTCATGCTGATCAGTTATTCTGATAAATTGCATCCCATTTGCCAGCACTTGGCACAAATCCCTCTAAACCCTTCCTAATTCATTCACCCAGCCAGATGCCCTTTAAATGTAATTGTACCAGCCTCCACCATTTCCTCTGGCAGATTATTCCATGCGTACATAGAGAGTTCATTCATCAGTCTAACAAAGGCAGGGAAGAAACTCTTTCTAAACCTGTTGGTGCGTGATTCAAGATTCTGTATCTTCTGCCTGACCAAAGAGGTTGTAAGAGAGCATTAGCAGGGTGGGAGGGCACTTTGATGATGTTGGTAGCCTTTCTGCATAAATGAGAAGTGCAGGTGGAGACTGTGGATGATAAGTTGGCTTGTGTGATGGTCTGGGCTGTGCATAAAACCTATACTTTCTTCCGGTCCTGGGCAGAGCAGTTGCCATACCAGGCCATTACGCACCCAGATAGAATACTTTCCATGGCGCATCTGTAAAAGTTGGTGAGGGTCATTATGGACATGCTGAATTTCATAAGCATCCTGAGGGAAAGAGGTGTTGTTGTGCTTTCTTGACTGAGATTGCCCCCAGGAGAAAGTGAGGTCTGCAGATGCTGGAGATCAAAGTTGAAACTTTATTGCTGGAACAGCACACTGGTGGCGGTTGGAGGGGCGGGGCTCAAGGGCGGAGGAGCGGGAAGTGGAGTGAGATTGCCCCCATCATTACTCCAGATGGTGAGAACACTCAAACAACCTATTGTGGAGTTTGCATTGCTGGCAGAAAGTAGTTTGTGTTCAGCAGCAGCTTAGTTACTCAGGCACTCGACTAAAAGTACAGAAGGCCATGAGGAATCAGGGTGTTTCCAACCAACATTCCAACTGATCAGTCTAAACCTTTGAAGTTCCAAATGAAAACTGGAAGTTCACTTAGCCAAAAAGCTAATGGAGACATCCTGATAAAATGACCAGGAATACTTGGAAACCTGAGAAGGATTCAAGTGAATCCTAGAGAGATGTTGCATGTCTTGGAGTATTCCCAGGAAGTGAATGAAATATTCATGTCAAGATTTGTGGGAGCTCTTGCAGGGAAGTTAAGAAATTAGATTTACATTAAAGGCCTTACCTGTTATTCTGCTAAGTTACTCCAATTAATTGGTAATTTTTCTAGTTAATCACTAGGTATTCAGATTTCTCTTCAGAATTAAAGATCATAACAAAACTGGGTGTCATTGTGGGATTTTGAATCTGTAGTGTGTGCTTAGTAAAGTTTTAATGAACAATATATCACACTGAATTTTATCATGTTAAGTACTAAGACTTTCTGGAGAGGAAAGATTTGCCCTTGTGTGTTTTGCA
Source organism: Chiloscyllium plagiosum (assembly GCF_004010195.1). NCBI lineage: Eukaryota > Metazoa > Chordata > Chondrichthyes > Orectolobiformes > Hemiscylliidae > Chiloscyllium > Chiloscyllium plagiosum. Next base: position 1,461 of record NW_025158419.1, read on the forward strand.
GTACTTAACCAAGGTCAGTTCAATAGAATAAGCAG
>NW_025158420.1:0-1495 GCF_004010195.1 Chiloscyllium plagiosum
AGGAGACCGCATCGGGAGCAACGGATACAATAGAATGTTGAAGATCCAGCAAGGAGCAAGACAACTTTTGATACTTTGGAGCTTGTGAAACAACATGGACGTCTGCACCCTAAAGGCCCTGACTGTAATCGAGGAATTCCAGGAGAAGCTCACTTTCACGCTGAAAATTCTTTACAGAATCAGGTCAATTCCATAACACTGGCAACAAATAAAAATAAAAAGCATGAGATTCCTGGAGCCAGACAACTGGATTTAAGCAGCTTTGTCATCAGCACAAGTTAGATGAAAATCTGGGAAAAAGATTGGACAGTGTCCATTGCCTCCTGGCAGAATAACCCAAAGTTGCAAATCAAGATGGCAACTGTTCAAGATGGCGACCCAGTGATTAAAAAAAAAAGTTGGGATGATCTGAAAGGTCCAATGACATGCTGACCATGAAACGGGGTAGATGCAGGAAGGATGCTCCCAATGTCCAGGATGGAGCCCAGAACCAGGGGTCAACAGTCTAAGCAGAAGGAGTAAGCGTTTAGGACTGAGGTTGGGAGAAATTTCTTCACGCAGAGAGTGCTGAGCCTGTGGAATTCTCTGCCAAAGAAAGCAGTTGAGGCCAAAACATTGAAGACTCCCAGTAAAGATGTGGATATAGTTCCGAGGGCTAAGGGGTTTCAAAGGGCATGGGGATAAAGTGCAAACAGGGTATTGAAATGGGTGATCAGGCATGATCGTATTGAATGATGGAGCAGCACTGAACGGCCCAATACTGCTCCGATTTTCAATGTTTCACTGAAAGGGAGCAGTGAGAGTTTCAACAGTTGGTCTGAGAGGCAGCAGTGAAACAGTAGTAAGAGATTCATCAGTGAAACTGGATCCAGTGTGAGAGTTTAATCAGCGAGACTGGGACCAGCAATAAGAGACTAATCGCAGAGACAGAGTGGGGACGTTGAACCAACAGTGAATGTTTAAAAAGTACGTCTGACACAGAGCAGTGAGACAGCACTGAGAATTCAAACATGGAGACAACAGTGGGAATTAAGTGAGAGTGTCAACAATCAGTCTGAGTAGCAGCACAAAGGGTTTTATCGGGGTCAATCAGTGAGAGATTAATCAGAGAGGCTGGATTGACAGACAGAGATAAATCAGAGAGACTGGGACGGACGGAGAGAGATTAATCAGTGAGACCGGGATGGACGGTGAATGATTAATCAGTGAGACTGCGACGGACAGTGAGAGATAAATCAGTGAGATTGGAACGAACAGTGAGAAATTAATCAGTGAGAATGGGACGCACGGTGAGAGATTTTTGTTCTGTGTCAGACTACTCTCCTACGAACCTGACCTTGAGAATTTTTTAAAACAGATGGTTGGTGAGAGATTAATCATTGAGACTGGGACGGACGGTGAGAGATTAATCAGTGAGAATGGGACGGAGGGAGAGAGATTAATCAGTGAGACTGGGACGGATGGTGAGAACTAAATCAGTGAGATTGGGACGGAC
>NW_025158421.1:0-1495 GCF_004010195.1 Chiloscyllium plagiosum
GGATCCCAGCTTCTGTAGTAATTCGCTCCGAGTCGAAGTGAAGTTCTGCACCAGTGACACATCGTGTTTGTGAGACTGTACCTGGAGTATTGTGTACAGTTTTGATTTTCTGATCTAAGTAAAACATACTGATCCCATATACTGAATGTACATTCTCGAGATTAACCCCTCGGACGGCAAGATTGTCCGATGAGGGAACTCCGCCTGTATTCTGTAGATTTTCAGAGACTGAGACGTGATCGAAATGTAGCTTTAAAAAACTTCACACACAGGGGTATTCCACAAGGACTTCAAGTAGGAGAGAATAACCAGGGAATAATTAGAGTCCATTAGAAACCAAGAGGATAATCAGTGTGCGAAACTGGAGAACATTGATAGATTGTGACATAAGAGATTCACATCTGTTTTACGCAGGAGGAGGAGGAGGCATAGTTCAAGAAGATCGACTGGGAAACCCGTGGGCAGATTGATATGAAATACGAGCAAGGATTGATAGTTGTGGCTGGTATAAAATTGGACAAGTCCACAGGTCTGGCTGTGTTGTATCACAAACTGCTGTCGGAGCAAGGCCCTGACCCGAATGTTTAAGTAAATTCTGGTCACAGGGCAGGGGCCAGAGGAACGCAGAACACCTTTTACAGGAACGGTTGGTGCAGGTAGACCAGGGAACTATAGATCAGTGGATATCAGATCAGTGTCAGTAAAACTATTGGGGAAAATAGGGTGGGGGAAAATAGGGTGGGAGAAAATGGATCTTCATTTCGAGAGGGATAGTCATCAGAGGGGAGTCATGCCGAACGAATTTTATTGATGTTTTTTCGAGAAGGTTGATCGTATGTTTTTCTTTCAGCAAGGCCTTTGACAAAGCCCCACATGGGAGACTGATAAAGAGAGTAAAATCTCATGGTATCAAGGGTAACTTGGTAAGTGACATTCAGAATGTCTTTATGACAGGACAAAGAGGGTGATTCTGGAAACTGTGTGAATCGACATCAGTGTCCAGTGGTGTAGTATACGTGTCAATGGTGTGACCCTTATTATTTGTGATACTCATACATAATGTAGATATAAAAGTGGAGGGCGTGGGGAAGTGTGGTACGTGAGTTTGCATTTATCACAAAGATTGCACGAGTGGTTGGCAGTGAGCGGGTAGGTCTTATGTTACAGAAAAATACAGATGGAATGGCCAGATAAGCAGATAAATGGCAGATGGAATGTAACCCTGATAAATATGAGGTGGTGCAATTTGGAAGAATGAACTAGATAGGGGAGTACTCAATGAATGGCAGCACACTAGGCAGTTCAGAGCGTGCTTCTCCACACATCCCTAATTGGGACTGGACAGGGTAATAGTGGAGTTACCAAGGCGTTTGGAATAGTAAATATAACCTTTACACATCGAGACATAGATTACAAGACTAATACAGGACATTGGTTAGGCCAAGATGTAATACTGTGTGGAGTTCTGGGAGCCACATTACAGGAAGGATGTGAC
>NW_025158422.1:0-1496 GCF_004010195.1 Chiloscyllium plagiosum
CTCTAATCCGTGTCATTAACAAAGGGATGGAAGAAGTCATCTACAGTGGGATCAAGCATCACTTCTCAGCCCCAACCTGCTCACTGAGCTCAGTTTGGGCTCTCATCCCTTGGGCTCATTGAAGGCTTGGTTTAATGATGTATAACAAGAGAACACAGCTGAATTCTTGAGGTGAGGTGAGGTGACAGTGACTGCACTTTTAACATGATCATAACTGCATTTGACCAAATGTTGTATCCAGGATTAACGGCAAACCTGAAGCAAATACGAATCGTCTGCACTGGCAGAAGTTACATCTGGTATAAAGGAATATGGCTAGCGTTGTTGGAGAGCAGCCATCTCAGCTCCGCCGCAGGTCCTGGGTAGGCCTGCAGATCAGAAATGGAAAGGTAGGGGCTCATATCCCTACAGGCTGATTCTCTCCTTAGATAGAGAAGACTAGCGGTAGATTAACAGGATAGTCATCATGACTCAAGTGAAGGCGACCTTGAGTAGGACATCCCTTTTCAGACACCTCAGTCAGTATAGGAATTGAACCCACACTGTTGGCATTAATCTGCATTACAAAACATCTGTCCAACTGACTGAGCTAACCAAGTCCTCACGCAGCCCCCTGTGGTAGATATTGAAATACTATTCCATTCAGATATGTTGTTCGACACCTCTGGAGTAGGTGAAACTAGAAGTCAGCTTCCTAGCTCAGAGAGAGGGACAGCATCAGTGATCTGTAAGAGTGCTCTCTGCCCTCTGCCCAATAATTCTCAGTTGCTTCATAAATGACCATCCCTACACTGTAAAGCCACAACTGGAAATGTTTGCCAATGATTAGACAATGTTCAACACCATTTGTGATTTACTCAGATACTGAAGCAATCCTTATCCAAATGCAACAAACACCTGGAAATATGAAGGTGTGTGCTTAACAGTGAAAATACCATGTCCATTGCACACATGCCAGACAACGATTACCTCTAACAATTGAAAATGGAACCAATACCTCTAACGTTCAATGCCACCACCATCACTGAATTCCCAACGACCAATATCCCGGGGATTACCATTAACCAGAACTGGACTGACCGTATAATTTCATCACTCATTCCTGGAAAGGGCTTATGCTAAAACGTTGACTCTCCTGTACATCAGATGCTGCCTGACTTTTTGTGCATTTCCAGTGCCACACTTTGACACATGTTAATAAATTGGCTACAGGAATATCTCAAGGGCTAGGAATCCTGCAGGAATAACATACCTCATGATTTCCAAAAGTCTGCACACCATCTAAAAGATACACATTGAATATGTGTGTGATGAAATACCCGCCCCCTCCCACATTTTCCCTGTGAATGCAGCTCCACCCCTCATTTACTGACACTGAGGAGCAGCAATACCTGCCATCTACACGGTGCTCTGCAGAAATTTAACAAGGCTTCTTGCAACGTACCTCTGAAACCATAACCGTCAAGAAGGACAAGGGAAACAGATACATGGGATCA
>NW_025158423.1:0-1496 GCF_004010195.1 Chiloscyllium plagiosum
AAAGTCAATTCGTTTTTCTGTATTAAATCATGAAGGACATAGATGGGGTGACTAGACACGGTGCTTTCCCGCTGGTGAGGGAGTGCAAAATTAGAAAGATTATGTTTAAAATGAGAGGTTAAAGATTTAAAATGGACCAAATGGGCAGCTTTTTCAGGCGTGTCTAGAATGCGTTGCCAGAGAAAGTTTTGGAGACTGGTACAACTACAAATTTTAATGACATTTGGATGGGAATATGAGTAACAAGCGTTTAGAGGGATGTGGGCCAAATGTTGGAAAATGGGACCAGATTAATTTAGGATATCTGTCCAGCATGGTCATATTGGAGCAGAGGGTCAGTTTCCGTCCAAAAAGAATGCAAATGCTTCAGTCAAAACGGTTTCCAGTTCCAAAACTTTGGTCAATCTTCCTCTCTTGTGCTCACAAGTTCTGTACCTGATGTCAGAACTTAAGAGTTTCATTCCTGGAACCATGACTGTCAATCGTTTCCGAATTCGTTCTAATTCGGATATTTTTTTTCGAATGTGAGCCAGTTTTCAGGTATTTAGTATGAATATTTTTGGTCCCAAATTGCGTTGAATATTAAAACTTATTAGCATATCCACTTCGGAACCAGGTGCTGGACAATTGAGTCCAAATCGCTCATATGCAAGGAGGCAAATGACTCCTTTGTGGTGTAAATTCCGTGACTCTATAACTCCACGAAGAATCATTCTCACAAGTTCATCTGTGTCAGAATCCAGGCTGCGGTGAAAGGTGGTCAACCGACAAATGTAACATTCACCTGGGTCACTGCAAAGGTTTTGGCGAAATCTTTGTGTCTTCATAAATTGTTCTTTCAACATCTGATGTATTTCATGGTTTCAGGTGTTTTACGATGAAAACAAAAAATCTTTGTGCAGCTGTGGTGGCCGAGTGGTTAAGGCGTTGGATTCGAAATCCAACGGGGTTCCCCACGCAGGTTCGAATCCTGCTCACAGCGTTATACTGGTTAAAAGCCTCTAATCTCTTAGTGGTCTTTTGCATATCATGAAGCTTGAGCGAGACTTTCAATTAAAAGTCGATTTTCGAACGTAAAGATTCCGAAGTAATTTCAAGAGTGACCCAGTCAGTTAAAAGAATAAACTATGTGTCGAGACTGAAGAAAGCCATCAACGTCAATGAGGGTCAACACGCGTGATATTGTGAAATTTAGATGCTCGGGCGCGAATGAAGCAAAGTGAGATGCAATACAAAACATGTAACTGCTGGCCTCATTTTCTCGGATCTGTTGAAAGACTAGCTGAGATAATAGGTCAGACCCACAATTTGTGATGATTCCAGACTAATGGAGTCACAGAGTCATACAGATGCAGAGCAAGGAAACAGACCCCTCAGTCACATCGTCATGCAGACGAGATATCATAACCTAATCTATTCCCATTTGCCAGCACTCAGCTAATATCCTGCTAAAACCTTCTTATTCATAGAATCATCCAGATGGCTCACAGACTCCA
>NW_025158424.1:0-1496 GCF_004010195.1 Chiloscyllium plagiosum
TGATGACCATTTACGTGCACTACGGCTATCTCCCGGGAGAGTAATAGAGATTCCAAGACCCGTTTAATCAATTCTTCATGAACTACTTCCTTCCCCCAGCTATTGATCAGTCCTCTTTCCTGCCATATCTTTCCGAAAGTGTGCACAACACCCAATGCATATTTGGAGTCAGTGTATACTGTTCCCTCTTTATTTTCTAATGTCCTAAGGGCTCTTTCCAATGCATAGAGTTCGCAGGTCTGAGCTGACCACCCATTTGGCAGCCTTCCTGCCTCCACCACACGACATTTTGTCCCATCTACAACTGCATACCCACTATGTCTTTTCCCTTCAGTCATGCGGGATGATCCACCTATAAAAAGTCTAGCCCCTGCATGAAGCGGAACATCTCTCAGGTCCATGCGGACCTTAGTTTGGTATTCTATAATGTCAAGGCAGTCGTGCCCTGGATTGTGAGGAGTCTCCTTCTCCTTTCCAAAGAAAGGCAGCTGGATTTAAACAATTGTCAGTGACCAACTGTAGATCATCTTTTTCTATTAATATCGCCTCATATTTCAGAATCCGCGAGTCTGTCAACCATCGCTCAGCTTTTTAGTTTAAGATCATTCTCACTTGGTGTCGGGTGCTTACTATTAGGGCTCCCTCAAACGTAAGCTTTCTGCTTTCCTCCACCTACAGTGCAGTGGCAGCCACGGCCTGCACACACTCAGGCCATCTCCGGGATACTGGATCCAATAGCTTCGAAAGATATGCTGCTGGTTGTTTCATTCCTCCCCACCTCTGAGTTAATACTCCCAAAGCCGATCCCTTATCTACGGTAGCAAAGAGCTGGAAAGGTTTATCTAGGGAAGGTAAGGCTAACACGGGGGCATGGATCAGATCTCTTTTGAGTTTCTCAACTAGTTCTTTTTCCTCATCATCCCAACTTAGAAATTTTGGCTCCCCCTCTAATAGTTTGAGATATAATTTCCTAGTCTTCTGAGCATAGGAATATATCCAAAATCTGCAATATCCCGTTAGACCCAAAATTTGTGTAACTCTCGTTTAGTGCTGGGCAGTGGCATCCCCACTATTCCCTCTATCCGTTCCGGGCTTATCTTTCGCTTGCCCTCACTCACTAAATGTCCCAAGTATTTCACTTCCTGCTCCACATATTGCAATTTGTTTTTAGATACTCGCAGTCCGTGCTGGCCCAGAAAATTCAATAATTCTTTAGTGGCTTCTACTACTCTTTCTCTTCTTTTTCCTGTTGCTAAGAGATCGTCTACATACTGCAACAAGGTAGTCCGCTTGGGGCTGCTAAATTTCTCCAATATTTGTTCTAACATCTGTCCAAATAAATTCGGGGATTCCGTAAACCCCTGGGGAGAACAGTCCACCGGTATTGCTGTTTCCGTCCTGTCTTGGGATCTTCCCATTCAATGGTGAACAAATTCACACTTTCCTCCACCAAGGGACAAGCTCAAAAGGCATTCCTTGAAATCTATCACACTAAA
>NW_025158425.1:0-1496 GCF_004010195.1 Chiloscyllium plagiosum
GGGTCAGGCTGGGGGCGGTGTTGACAGTGGTGGGGGTCAGGCTGCGGTTGGCTGCTGGCGACGGTGAGGATCAAGATGGAGGCGGTGTGTGGACAGTGGTGAGAGTCAGGCTGGGTGTGGGCATTGGCAGTGTTGAGGGTCAGGATGGGGTCAGTGTGTGGACGATGTGGAGGCTTTAGTTTACCAGGATGTTGGCAAGTTTGGAAGCTATTGGCAATGAGGAGAGATTGGACAAACGTGTGTTTTCACTTGAACACTGATGAATGAGGGGGTGACTTGAAAGAAGTTGAAAAAATTCTGAGAGGCATGGACAGAATGGATAGTCAGAGCCTTTTTCCCAGGATACTAATCTCAATTACAAGGGGACATAGTTTTAAGGTAAGAAGTGAAAGTTTAAAGGAGATGTGAGAAAGCTTTTTTATACAGATGTTGATAAGCGCCTGGAATGTGCTTCCTAAGTTAATGGTGGAGGTGGAATAAATAGCAACTTCTTGAATAGGTAGGGAATCAAGGGATATGGACCATGAAAATATAAAAGGTTTTTCATTTGGAAAGGCATCAGGTGTGAGCACAGTCTTAATGGGCCGAATGGCCTGTTCCTGTGCTGTGCTGTTCTATGTTCTTTCTTCTCTCTATCCTCTATAGCTGTTTAAAAGAGTTGCATCACCTCCTTGGTAGACTGTGCAGTACGCTCTAAGCGCTGAATGCAAGTTCCTATGCAACTCTTTAGAGGGGCTGAATGGTGCATTCCTGTGCCTCAGTAAAAGCCTTGAGGAATTCACTGAGAGACGTGTTGTGTGACATTACACGGGAGGTAGGAGTACCAGTTGGCCATTTGGTCCCTGCTACACCATTCAGACAGATCACAGTTGATCTGACTGTGGCTGAACTCCCTGTCCATCTTGTTCCCAATAAACATGGGCTTCTTGACCATCAAGGAGCTACTGAGCTCAGCCTTGAATATCTTCGCTGCTCCCTGCAGTGTGCCACAGTTAGCACATCCCTCAGGACAAAGGAACATCCTCATCTCAAGCTAAAATGGGAGCACCCTTACATTTAAAGTGATTGTCTTTGAACCAAACGCCTCCTACTTCTGACATGATGCACAACAAATAAGAACAGACGTAGACCATTCCACCCCCTCAAACCTGGCCCACATAAGCACTGGCTGTCTAGTTGATCTAATATCTATCAAATTCAGTCTTCACTGGTCTCTGGGCAACACATTATCAGATACATCCTTATCTCAGTCTGAAATGGAAGAGGCCACATTTTCAAACATTCAACACTTCCCCTAGTTCTACACACTCGCAGCATCCACCCTGTCAAGTCCTCTCAGGGTCAGTTATGCCTCAATATGATCATGTCTATTTCTGCTGAACATCCAAATTGTGCAACATTTCCACATGGGATGAACTCGTCTATCCCAGGAATCAACTGAGTGAGCTGTGTCCATACATTTTCTCATGTAATTAAATTCTTTCTGTGGTAAGGAG
>NW_025158426.1:0-1496 GCF_004010195.1 Chiloscyllium plagiosum
TCACAGGAATATGAGGAAGTCATTCAACCCATTGACACTATTGGAGAAGAAAAGGGATAGCCCATTCAGTGCCTCCAGCCTATCACTCAGGAAGAGAAGAAGTCTCGCGTGATGGACCACACCAAAGCCGCTTGAAAATATTTGAAGGCCGTCGCCTAGACACTATATTTTCTTATTTTAAAGGAAGTATAAAGTGTCTGTTCCAGATGCAGTGTGATTGGTCAAACTACTTGGTGGTAAGCAAAACACCATTTACTTAAACATGAAGGATAAAATGAAACCAAAGAGAGAGGTGTTTGGAGCAACTTAACTCTATTGGACAAGTTAACGTGATAATATATCCAGAAACAATTACTCATGAACTGTTCCAATGCAGGAACATTCCAATAAACCCATCCCCTGGCAAAAAGAAAATTCAGACACAGATTGTTCCAAACATTTCTCCAATCCAGGAAGAAAAAAACAGCTTCAGGGAAAAAAACAACAGAGAGACGAGTAGCCAGGAACATTCACTTAAACTTCCAACTCTGTTGAGACCTTTTGCTGGCATCTGTGGCTGTACTTTAAATTCAACAAAACTCGTTCTGTCTTAAAGTGACCAGACATGCTTTCGGCTTCATAACACCTCCGCCCATTTCAGAAAAAAATGAATCATCAGAATGAAAAGATAGCTTCATTTCTTTTCCTCTAATTCTTAATCCCATTATTATGAAATACAAAAGTCATTAATCTCAGTCATGCCATTCATATTAATTCTGCACACATATATCAGACTGGAATAAGTCAAAACTTATTTGCACTTTTTCCTTTAAATCCACGATAACACGTCTGCTATCACTTTTTTATGACCCACAAAATGTACGTTTGGTAAGGTTAAATTCAGTAACACAAGACTCCAATAAAATAGTCTCATATTTTATTCTTTAAATCTTTCAAAAATTCGAGAAGATTGTCGTTGTTGTCCACAACTCTCTCTGACAATTTGTTTGTCACATAAACATTAAAATGTTTTGAAGCCAATACCAAACTCAATAATGCTTTTTCAATAGTGGAGTATTTTTATTTCTGATTGGTGGTGAGTTTCTTTTGACAAATAACCAATTGGCCAAACAATCCCATTATTATCTTCCTGCACCAATACAACTCCAATCCCTATATCGTTAGAATCAATCACAATTTTGAAGGGTTTTAAAATATTTGTTTCAGCTAAAACTGGTGCGGTGGTTAATACTGCTTTAAAATTCACCAATGCTTCCTGAAATTGTTCTGTCCACTAAACGTTTGATTCCTGTTTTAGTAAATCGATCAGTGGTGCCATGAAGCTGCTGAAGTTTGGAACAACCCTCCGATAGAATCCACTGAGTCCCAAATATCGAAGCTCCTCTTTCTTCTAGAATGGTATTGGAAATTCCTCAAAGGCCTTCGTCTTTGCGTTACTTGGAGTCAACCTTCGATGTCCAATGTAATGTCCCATGAATGTCACCTCTGCCTTTGCA
>NW_025158427.1:0-1496 GCF_004010195.1 Chiloscyllium plagiosum
ATGTCCCGACTTCCCGCAGGTTCGGCACACTTTTGGCTGCCCTGCATATGTCACGTAGCCTCTGCTCCCTCCAATTGCGAAGCTCGAGGGTGGGTGGAGAATGTTCCCATTGTCATCGACCCTCAGAGTTACCCTGACCTGCCGCTTACTGGTCCAGATCCCAAAGGGGTCGACCACATCAGTGGCTTCTCCCTCAACTTGGACGTACCTTCCCAGAAAGGTCAGGACATCAGCCGTTGGAACACAGGGGTTGTACATATGGATTGTAACAACCCGACTCCTCTGTGCAGGAAGCACACACAATGGGATCGCTGACAAGATGGAGAACAGCGGCTCCCCTTCCTTCTCCTTGAAGACCTTCAGGGGCTGTTCGCACTGCTTCACACTTCTGAAGGTCACGTCAAAGTAGACTGCCCCAGGGAAATCCTGCAGGCAGTACACGTCCGCTGCAGCGAACCCACAGCATCCTAGCAATACCTTCTTAATAAACAGGATGCGATGCACCGGTGTATGACCCTCTACCTTCTTCACAGTCACCCGGACTGTGTTTCGAACTCCCTGCCCAGGGCTGCAGACAGCTGAGGAGGTCATAGCTCTGAGATTGTCTGGTCGTCCTTAGGTATCGTGGTATCTTCCCTGCCAGGCAGTACACGTCCGCTGCTTCGAACCCGCAGCACTCCAGCAAAATATTCTTCACAAACACCGTCCGATCGATCGGTGTGTGCTCCTCCACCTTCTTAACAGTCACCCTGACTGTGGGGAGACCATCTTAGATTTTGTATCCATTCCTGTGTTTGGAAATCCCATTGAAATCTCAGCTTTCAATGTGACCCACCTTCCAACCATTGCTTCGGCCTTTTGGCTCGGAATATGTGTAGTTCCTGAGGACCAGAGGAAGAGATTCTGCTCGAGTGCTGTCGGTTCGACGCAGCGGACGTGTGCTGGCGGGGGAGAAACCAAGGGGATCGTGCTGCGAGTCGTAGGAACTGCTGGAGACCATCGCTGGATCGTGATTGGACGTTGGAGGATCGTTGGGTTGTGCTGACCTGCTCTAGGTGGATCTTTATGCTGGCTTCGGCCTAACACCAATTCAGGTACCAGCCAACCTCTGAGCCTCAGCAGCCGCTCGCAGCCCTGGCCAGGGCATTCGCAACACAGTCAGGGTGACTGTGAAGAAGGTGGAGGAGCACACACCGGTCGATCGGACGGTGTTTGTGAAGAAGATTTTGCTGGAGTGCTGCGGGTTTCAAACAGTGGACGTGTACTGCCTGCAGGATTTCCCTGCGGCAGGCTATTTCGATGTGACCTTCAGGAGCGTGAAGAATTGCGAGCAGCTCCTGAAGGTCTTCTCCATCTTGTCAGCGGTCCTGTTTTGTGTGCTTCCTGCGCAAAGGAGTCGGGGTGTAACAATCCAGATGTACAACCCTCACGCCTCAGCAGCAGATGTCCTGACCTTCCTGAGGAGATACGTGCAGGTCGAGGGAGAGAGTACCGAT
>NW_025158428.1:0-1496 GCF_004010195.1 Chiloscyllium plagiosum
ACCCTTACTTCAGTAGTTGGTAAAGTGTTGGCATAAGTTAAAAGAGATAGGATTTATAATCATCTAGAAAAGAATAAATTGATTAGGGATCATCAGCACGATTTTGTGAAGGGTAGGTTATGCCTCACAAACCTTATTGAGTTCTTTGAGAAGGTGACCAAACGGGTAGATGAGAGTAAACCAGTTGATGTGGTGCATATGGATTTCAGCAAGGCGTTCGTTAAGATTCCCCACAGTAGTCTATTGTACAAAATGCGGAGCAATGGGTTTGTTGGAGATATAGCAGGTTGGATCAGTAATTGGCTTGCTGAAAGAAGATAGAGGGTAGTGGTTGATGAGAAATGTCCATCCTGGAGTCCTGTTACCAGTGATGTACCGCAAGGATCGGTATTGGGTCCACTGCTGTTCGTCATTTTTATAAACAACCTCGACGAGGGCGTAGAAGGGTGGGTTAGTAAGTTTGCAGACAACACTAAAGTCGGTAGAGTTGTGGATCGTGACGAAGGGTGTTATAGGTTACAGAGAGACATAGATAAGCTGCAGAGCTGGGCTCAGATGTGACAGATGGAGTTTAATGCGGACAAGAGGGAGCTGATTCACCTTGGTTGGAGTAACCGGAACGCAAAGTACTGGGCTAATGGTAAGAGTTTTGGTAGTGTAGATGAGCAGAGAGATCTCGGTGTCCAGGTACACAGATCCTGGTAAGTTGCCACCCAGGTTGACAGGTTTGTTAAGAATGCATAGCGTGTTTTAGCTTTTATTAACAGAGGGATCGAGTTCCGGAACCGTGAGGTTATGCTGTTGCTGTACAAAACTCTAATGTGGCCGCTCTTGGTGTATTGTGTACAGTTCTAGTCACCGCATTATAAGAAGGATGTAGAAGCTTTGGAAATGGTGTAGAGGAGATTTACTAGGATGTTGCCTGGTATGGAGGGAAGGTCTTACGAGGAAAGGCTGAGGGACTTGAGGCTGTTTTCATTAGAGAGGAGAAGGTTGAGAGGTGACGTAATAGAGACATATAAGATAATCAGAGGGTTAGATCGGGTGGACATGGAGAGCCTTAGTCGAAGAATGGTGACGGCGAGCACGAAGGGGCATAGCTTTAAATTGAGGGGTGAAAGATATAGGACAGATGTCAGAGGTAGTTTCTTTACTCAGAGAGTAATAAGGGTATGGAATGCTTTGCCTGTAACGGTAGTAGATTCGCCAACTTTAATTACATTTAAGTCGTCATTGGACATGCATATGGACGTACATGCAATAGTGTAGGTTAGATGGGCTTCTGATTGGTTTGACAGGTCGGCGCAACATCGAGGGCCGAAGGGCCTGTACTGAGCTGTAATGTTCTATGTTCTATATCATCAAACGATTTTTTTTCTGAATCACCGCCGCTGAAAAGTCGCGAAAGGACATAAACCTAGGACCCTTGAATTAAAGCCATCGGATCCTTCCCCTTGGTTCTGGAAGGCTTTAACAGGTTACTCTTGGAATGAGAG
>NW_025158429.1:0-1496 GCF_004010195.1 Chiloscyllium plagiosum
CAGGCTAAATCCCTTTCACTGACTGAGGTTCAAACCTGTCACTGACTGAGGCAAAAACCCTGTCACTGACAAAAATTCAATCCCTGTCACGAACTGAGATTCAATCCCTGTCACCGACTGAGGTTCAATCCCTGTCACTGACTGCGATTCAATTCCTGTCACTGACTGCGATTCAATTCCTGTCACTGGATGAGGGTCTACCCCTGTCACTGATTGAGATTCAATTGCTGTTACTGACTGAGATTCAATACCTGTTTCTGATTGAGGTACAATCCCGGTCACTGACTGAGGTTCAATCCCAGACACTGATTGAGATTCAAATCCTGTCACTGACTGAGGTTCAAACCAGGTCACCGACTGAGGTTCAATCACTGTCACTGACTGAGGGTCAATCCCTGTCCCTGACTGAGGTTCAATCCCTGTCGCTGACTACGATTCGATTCCTGTCACTGATTGTGGCTCAATCCCTGTCACTGACTGAGGTTTAAACCCTGCCATTGACTGAGGGTCAAACCCTGACATTGACAGGGTTTCAATCCCTGTCAATGATTTAGGTTTAATTGCTGTCTCTGACTGAGGTTCAATCCTGTCACTGACTGAGGCTCAATCCCGGTCACTATCTGAGGGTCAATCCCTGTCACAGATTGAGATTGAATCCCTGTCATTGTCTGAGGTTCAATCCCTTTCACTGACTGCGATTAAATTCCTGTCACTGACTGAGGGTCAAATCCTGTAACTGATTAAGATTCAATCCCTGTCACTGACTGAGATTCACTCACTGTCACTAACTGAGGGTAAGCAACTGTCACTGTCTGAGGTTCAAACCCTGTCACTGATGAGGGTCAATCCCTGTCACTGACTGAGGTTCAATCCCTGTCAATGACTGAAATTCAATCCCTTTCACTGACAGACGTTCAATCCCTGTCACAGACTGAGCGTCAATCATTGTCACTGACTGAGGCTCAATGCCTGGCAGGGAATGAGACAATCACTGACTGATTGTCAATCCCTGTCACTGACTGAGAATCAATCCCTGTCACTGACTGAGATTCAATTCCTGTCACTGACTGAGGTCCCATCCCGGTCACTGACTGAGATTCAATGCCTGTCACTGACTAAGATTCAATACCTGTCACTGACTGAGTTTCAATTCCTGTCACTGACTGAGATTTAATTCCTGTCAATGACTGAGATTCAATTCCTGTCAATGACAGAGATTCAATTCCTGTCACTGACTGAGGTTCAATCCCTGTAACTGACTGAGGTTCAATCCTTATCAATGACTGAGATTCAATTCCTGTCACTGACTGAGATTCAATCACTGTCCCTGACTGAGGTTCAATCCCTGTCACTGACTGAGATTCAATGCCTGTCACTGACTGAGATTCAATCCCTGCCACTGACTGAGATTCAATCCATGTCACTGACTGATTGTGAATCCCTGTAACTGTCTGAGGGTCAAACCTTGTCACTGACTGATTGTCAATCCCTGTCAT
>NW_025158430.1:0-1496 GCF_004010195.1 Chiloscyllium plagiosum
ACAGTCCCACACACACACTGACCCTCACTTGGGTACAGTCCCACACACACACTGACCCTCACCTGGGGACAGTCCCACACACACACTGACCCTCACTTGGGTACAGTCCCACACACACACTGACACTAGGATCAGTGAGTGTTGATTTAGTGGTGTGGTTTCACTCACTCTTGCTTTGGGCTTGAATCTGATATCTCTGTCTCTCTCAGCTCTGGGTTTAATCCTGGTCTCTCTTTGTTTCTGTCTTCTGAGGCTTGATCCTGGTTGGTCTCTGTCTCTGTCTCTGTCTCTGTCTCGCTCCCCCTGCTCTGGGTGGTTTCAGTATTTCGGATACCCGTGGCTGTGTGTGTGGAACAGAAAGGGATTAGATGTTTGTGGGATGGGCAGCACTGAGCAGACAGACGGTGTTGGGAGAGTTTTGATGCTGGGGTGTGAAGTTTGTGGTTTCTGCCCTAACCCTGTGGAAAGTGAGCAGCAGAGGAGAGTGAGTGCCACATTCTCAGTGAAATTACTTCCTCATCAGTTGAGAAATGAATGTATTTTGGTGGTTGGTATTTCTCTCCATTAGTGAGTGTTTAGTTCAGCTTTTTAAATAATTGCGTGTTCCGAATGATATTTAAAATACATTTGCGAAGCAATGAGGCAATAAACTGCTGAGATTTTTTTGATGACATACGACCATTGACAAGACATCAGTAGTGGAGGAAGTTGTTCCAGATGCATATTAGAAAGTCATTACCAGCATCATTTACAGCAGTGTGTGATGATAGAGACTAGCTGCTCTCTGCCTTCACTCTTAATGGGACTTGCTGCCAATTGTGGGTCCGGACTCGCTCCTGCTCCATCCCTGTTAATGTAACATTTATTACAAAAGCCACACTCTTGCCGAATCGACAAATTGCATTCCGCTTAAAAAACATTGATTTTCCTATTAGCCCCATCTCCATGGTAACAGGGCAAATAGGATATAGATTGCAGGAACATATAGATAACGTTTTCTGCTAATATGAAAATTATACACAAGTCAGGAAATTAGTTGAGTTGCTCCGAGCTCGGAGGGAGACCACTGCAGTCGGTTCCTCTTCACTACCTCAAGAGAGCCACGGTTAAAGGCACAGTCCACTTCCCCCTGAGAGATACCCCCCAGGGGAGGAGGGGGTCAACAGTGGAAAGAGGGTGCACTGAAACAAGGGGGTATGTTTGGAGGGAGTGGGGGAGTGGAAGAGGTGGCACTGAGCATTGTCATTAGGGGCTGGAGAGGGCAAAGGAAGTGACAGAGGCAGCTAACTGGGGCAGGTCTGCCCCGGAGAGGGGCAGTGGGAAACGCAAGGCCATGATCCCAGAGCTTCAGAGAAAATCAACATTGGACCCAACTGCATTCAGTGACTCACCTTCACAACGGAAACCAGAGAGAGACCCTCACATTCAACCCTCACCCGAGGAAACAATTACACTGCAGGACAGTGTGACCCGGGACAGTGTGACCCGGGACAGTG
>NW_025158431.1:0-1496 GCF_004010195.1 Chiloscyllium plagiosum
ACATCCACATTCCATACCTGATTTTTTAAAAAAATCCATTCAGATTGTTCCACTGGAACTGTGCTGGGACCAATCACATCGGTAGGTTTATCGACAGGGCTTTAAACTGACAGAGAGGATGCAGGGACAGGGTTCAGGTGAAAGGAGCTCTCCAAATCCAAAGAGAAAAGGTGAAGCATCAGAGCAGCACAGGGAATGTGACCGAAGACAACAGAAAGGAACAACGTTTAACTAAAAATGTACATCAGCAAATCGATTTGTGACAGGAAATTGTGGGAAAGAGTAAATTATTTTTTATTTTAATGGACAAAGTCTCTGCATCAAGGTAGATGGATTTGTGACACAGAGATAAAAGAGATTTATCACCAGGGAATTGTGGTTACAGGATGAATAAAAGGTGAACATAAATATTCAAATGGTTCACAACCTTGCGGAAACTCAGGCAAAATGGGCAATGCTAACAATAATGGATAACAAAGACCTTACAGAGAAAGCATTTGGTCTCAGATCATGAAGTAGAGTAAGTCTGAATGTAAATTCTGGCTATTACTTGCCAGGGACACAAGCAGCAGAATAGTTTTAGACCACGGAACAGCATTTCATTGCTCATCACTGCAATAAGTGGGAATTCAATGGAATTTTTAATAAAGGCATTGTGAAAATTTAGTGAAACGTCAATATTCGCATAATCTGGGACAATCACACTGACAAGAGCAATATTAGAAGAGGAGTTCGGAGATTTTTTTTCAGTGTTTCTTTGAATAACACATTGTGCAACTGGCGAGGGACATAATTATCTCAGAGCGACCATTGTGTGATGACACTTCGTGAATGAGTAATGTCACTTGGAGAGATCCTCCGGGAAATTGTGATAAAGTGCAGTTTAAAGAAATATAAAGTTTTAAAGTGAATCACAGAAAGGACAAACTACAACTAGAAACAAAAATAGCCAATTACATGAGTTTGAGAGGAGAACTGACCAAGGTAAACAGGCTGAATAGACTGAAACATCTAAATGAACAGTGGAAAACATTTGATGGAACAGTGTAATACACTCAAAAGGTCATTCCACTGAAACAGACCAAACCTCAGCAAAAAATCCCCACCGGTCCCTCACTCAAGACAAAATGGATCATATTAGATTATCAGGCTGAGAAGATCACCACAAAGTACTTAAAATCCTGAAATAAGAGAGTATTTTAGGAGTAAGTTTTGAAGGGATTGTAAAGGGTCTGCTAGCAGGGGGAAGGCAGTGGGAAGGGGAATCATTGTCAGGGTTTATTGATACAATAGGAACAGGGAGAGGTGAAGGTGCTGGAGATGGTGAGAGTGTTACAGAGAGTGGTCAGGACCTGAATGGTGTTACAAAGCCAGTAAGGATTGCTGTAGCTGTGAGGTGTGTCAGAGGGAAGGAAGGACATATGTATTTTTATTTATTAATTCATGGGATGTGGGTGTCAAAACCTAGACCAGCATTCTTTGACCCCATGCTAATT
>NW_025158432.1:0-1496 GCF_004010195.1 Chiloscyllium plagiosum
GATCAATATGTGACATACTGACTGGTCCTACAATGGTAGAAGATGTAAATCAGGCAGTGAAGGCGCTGGACGTTAAAGCCGTGGTGGGACCAGATCGGATGACACAAAGAAATCGTTAGAATATTTAACAAAGATAATATGATAATTCCGAGAATATATACCATTTGGGTAAAAACAGGTAAAATCTCAGATAAAGTGAAGATAAGTCGAACAGGGCTGATTCCCAAAGTAAGTGATGAGGACGGATTAAAAGATATTAATAACTGGAGACCAGTCACTATAGGTCCAATTATGCTTCGGCTGTTGACAAAAATTATAGCCAATAGATTAAGTAGAGTTATAAATTTAAATAAAAGGCAAAAAGGTTTTGTGGCAGGTGTGGCAGGGTGTGAGAAAATATTAAAATCCTGGAGAATATCATAAATGGAGCCAAGAATAATAAAATTGATTTAGCGGTGATATTCGTAGACCTGGCGAAAGACTTTGATACCGTAGGACATATAATTAATTATAAGTGCCCTTAAAAGGCTTCAGCTCCCCCCAGCATTTATTAAATTAATTACAAATTTGTATGAAAACAATTTAACTCAGATTGAAGGTTTTAATTGTAAAACGGAGGTTAAAATTTTAAGAGGGGTCAAACAGGGTGATGCATTATCACCAATTCTTTTTAATATAGTTATGGACCCCCTTATAAGCACTATCGAAGAAAGAAAAAGAGGATTGTTTTTAGGTCAAGATAAAGAGAGCTACCGTTGTGCAACTCTAGCGTTTGCCGATGATATCGCTTTAATTAGCCAATCTTACGATGGAATGGCATACAATTTAAAAACTGGTTGAGAAATTTTGTAATAGTACAGGGATGGAGGTCAATATAAGAAAAACAAAAGGTTTATATATAAATGACAAAGCAAATTGGAAGTTTAACAAGGGAAATACTGATACAGGAGCAAAGATAGACCCATGGATTGGTGTAAGCCAATCGGATTGGGAAAACCAACTAGGTAGATGGATTGAAAATCTTAAAATATCCCTTTTAAAACCGGTTCAGAAATTGTAGCTTTTAAAAATCTATTTTATCTCTAGATTATATCATCTAATTTTATCAGCGTTATCATTAAAATATCTTAATAAACTGGATAACAATTAAAAATGCAATTAAGGAAATATTACATCTCCCACAATCCATCACAGATGGGCTATTATATACAGAATCCCGGGATGGCGGCCTCGCGTTGAACAGATTGTCAATATTTATTCCAATTGCGATTTTGAGGAAATATGGAGACGCTATACAAATCCGAGGATGAAATCTTACATGCCTCGTTTTCATTCGAGGGTGGTAGTATAGCCACGAAAATGCACAACCTCAGTAAATTGAAAGTATTAGAAAATATCTGGAATCCGAATATAAATCGACAATTGGGAGAATCTCATTATCAAGGAAGAGAATGACGGAAAATAATTTAGCAATAAGAACTATGCTAACTAGAGAT
>NW_025158433.1:0-1496 GCF_004010195.1 Chiloscyllium plagiosum
CAACTCCTCTGCTAAGGTTTGTTCACTTCAAATTAGAACAGAACTCAGTAAAACCAACACCAGCTCCATTTCTCTTTCTGACTTGGATACTAGGAGAATCTCAAGCACTACCTTCCTAATGGTCCAACCACAGCTTACACATCCCTCTGAAAAAGAGTGAGCATGTCAGCAGCATTGGGTACAGAATGAAGAAATATTCCTCGATGGTACACTCACAAGCAAAGTAAAATTCTGTTTGTCTGTTGACAAATCTTTTCTTGGATCGACGTAAAGGAAATAAAAGAGAGTGAATTAAATCAATGTTCCAAATTCGCACTCGTGATGTACTATCCCACTTCACACCCAACCTCAAAAACACACGAATCTGTCGTGAGAGTAAGGACAGAGTACTTCATCTCCAACCAACCAGCATGTTTGGCAAAGAGGGAAAAGTTTAGTCTTTCATCTGTATAACTGAACTTTCCTTCAATGCCCGAGGGCTTCTGATCTTTGCTGATCTGGCTGCAGAGACTTAACAATACAGATGTAAGGCTGCAGTTCACTGAGCAACAAGAGGATTGCCATCTTTCGCTCTTTCAATGTTGGAACTGTGGCATTCAGCTCACATAGTAAGGTTTGCATAAACATGACTCTAATTTTACAAAACTAAAACAGGGCCTGAATGAAGTGGGAGTTCATGGAATTAAAGGATAACACAACACTTCCAAGTCTAAAAGGATTAAAAACAATGAAAAATTTGATATAAACTCCAACACAACTTAATGACAGTTATTTAAAAGATTTATTCGATCAGAGTTTCTCAAACATGTTCCCACCGTGACACAATTTTAATGCTTGTAATTTGCTAAAACCCAGAGTGTCTGGATAGGGAAGAGTTTGACCATTGCTACCTTGGAGCTCATGACACCAAAATTTCAGGTTGTGACCTCAAGTAGGGACTCACCCTGCATTTTGTAAAGACCTACATAAACTCATAACTGAAACCTTCAGATCCACTTGACACAATGTATTACCCCGTCCCTTCATGTCATAAATTAATCTTAAATTAAAGGGGAAGTTTTACAGCAATTCACCTCAAGTATATTTTTAGTTTAAGTTAACCAATCTGATTTAGGCCTTTTGGTTCTTTATCTTTCCAAGTGAAGTTCAGATCTTCAAATATCACTTGACTATCATAAATTACCAGATATCAGGTGAGGAATTATAGGTGTGGTTTCAACAGTCCATGGCACTCTTTCGCAGTGGGGTGTGAAGCAGTCTATTGAAAAATCATCACTGAATATTTTGGAAATTGATATTTAGGATTTCTAGCCTAGATGTTATAGTACCATTGCACATAAGTCATCTGTTATCATTTAATTTGCTAGATACAAGATGAAAACAGATGATTTAGGGTTAAATAAGACAGGTTCCAGTTATATGCATGTTATTTCAGCAAGGGCACAACACTGCAAAAATATCACAATGGTCCACTCGTTATCTGAAGGTACTTTATT
>NW_025158434.1:0-1496 GCF_004010195.1 Chiloscyllium plagiosum
TTAAGTATACTCCTACTGCCTTTATACTCTTCAACGGATTCACTCAATCTATCCTGTCTATACCTGATGTATGCTTCCTTCGTTTTCTTAACCAAACCCTCAATTTATTTAGTCATCTGGCAGTCCCTATACCTACAAGTCTTTCCTTTTACTCTGACAGGAAGTACGGTTTCAGTAAGAACAGAGAAGATGGCAAAAGAGGGGGAGGTGTGGCATTGTTGATCAGGGAGAATATTACAGTTGTAGAAAGGATGTTTGGGGACTCGTTAACTGAGGTAGTATGGGCTGAGGTTAGAAACAGGAAAGGAGAAGTCACCACGCTGGGAATTTTCTATAGTCCTCCGAATAGTCCCAGTGATGTAGAGGAAAGGATAGCAAAGGTGATTCTCGATAGGAGTGAGAGAGACAGGGTAGTTGTCATGGGGGCCTTCAACTATCCAAATATTGACTGGGAACACTACAGTACGAGTACTATAGATGGGTCAGTTTTTGTCCAGTATGTGCAGGAGGGCTTCCTGACACAGTATAGACAGGCCTACAAGGGGCGAAGCCACTTTAGATTTAGTACTGGGTAACGAGCCAGTACTGGGTAACGAGGTGTTAGGTTTGGAAATAGGTGAGCTCTTTGGAGACAGCGATCACAATTCTGTCAGGTTTACTTTAGTGATGGAAAGGGGGGCTCTGCATCTCTGGATCGTCGCTGTTCTGGGTGTTGCGTTGACCTTGCAGCGCTCTGCGGGTTCGATTAGCCATGACATTGTGTCAAACAGTTACAGTGTTGAACAATAAAATCAGGATGTATGGTAACAATGGGTTTACAATTATATTAATCCAGTCAAAGGTTATCCATCCTGGCCATGTGAAATACATAAATCGAAATCAACAGCCCACTCTACATTGTCAATTACATAGCCAGGTTCAAAAGCAAAGTACAGCTCCAGAGATGTGTAAAAATATCTCTGAACAGTTTGATTAAAAAAAAAGGTGAAGTGAAAAGCAAATAGACCCGGTGATGATCTGCAGAACTGTGTGTCCTGGGCTGGGACTAGCCTCTGTGTGCCATGAGCAATCGCTGTATTTTGGTTTTCAACCACAAACATTGCTCCTTTCCAGTCAGGCTTCCTGAGTTATTGTATTGGCATTGAGAGGAAAGGCAAGTTTCAGACAGCCTTGCCTTTCAACAAACCCAGTGAGACCGTGTCAGGGAAATGTTAAACATTCTGCTGTTTGGGAATCTGGAACATTCTGATTCAAATGTGGAGGATTGTCCCAGAATGCTGAAATAATGAGATATTTTTCTCAGGCAAACGGGGTAGATCACCAACAAAACACCATTCTCCTGACTGCTTGTGGAGTACTTCTAACAGCATCATGAAGAGTTTCACCCCCCCACCCCACCCCCAGCAGTCCCGGAGTCATAATCCTTTGAGGAACTGATAGATATGGTAGTGGATATCTAGATTTTAGATTAGATTAGATTTTAGATTAGATTACAG
>NW_025158435.1:0-1496 GCF_004010195.1 Chiloscyllium plagiosum
TTTTGGTGTCATCTGCAAACTTACTATCTACACCTCCTATGTTCACATCCAAATAATTTATATAAATAACAAAAATAGTGGATCCAGCACCGATCCTTGTGGCACTTCACTGGTTACAGGCCTCCAGTCTGAAAAACACCACCACCACACTCTGTCTTCTCGCTTCGAACCAGTTCTGGAACCAAATGGCTGGTTTTCCCTGTATTCCCTGAGATTTAACCTTGCTCACAAATTTCCCATGTGGAAACTTTGCGAACACCTGACTGAAGTCCATATCGCTCACATTGACTGCTCTGCTCTAATCAATCCTTTTTGTTATTTCTTCAAAAACCTCAATTCAATTTCTTGAGACATGATTTCCCACGCACAAAGCAATGCTGACTATCCCTAATTAGACACTGCCTTTCCAAATACATGCAAATCATGATTCCCTCCTTGAACGTGCCCACCACTGATATCAGGCGAACCGGTCTGTAGTTCCCTGGCTTTTCCTTACCATCTTGTTTAAATAGTGGCACCACATTAGCCAACCTCCAGTCTTCTTGCATCTCACCAGGGACTATCGATAATACAAATATTTCAGCAAGGGGCCCAGCAATCACTTCCCAAGCTTGCCACAGTGTTCGAGGGTACACCTGATCAGATCCTGGTAAGGTCCGAGGGAGTGTTGCTGAACAAAGTGACCTTGGAGTGTGGGTTCATAGCTCCTCGAAAGTAGGGCCTACAGGTGTTCATGGAGATGGGAGATTGGAAGGGATGGAGCAGTTTACAGGTGAAGGATGTTGGTAGGATGGGGAGTTTCACACAGACAGCAGTGGTTTTGGTGAATGGAGCAGATTATGGATATCAAGACGTTTTTATAGAGTAGAAAAACACACAGCTATGTGGAGGGCAGTCGCAACTGAAGATGTTTACAGTTAAAGAAAGAATAAAGTTCTGCAGGTTATTTAGAGACAGAGGATATGGAGTCGGACATTTTTACCAGGAGGAAAGGACAGTAATTTTGGTTCGAGACAGTTTCACGGATAAGGGAGCATTAGTAACCTCCTGCAGTTTTGTCAAATTGGGAAGGGTTGTCGGGGAGGGTGACGTTTCCACAAATAGGGGTGTAACAGCTGGAGAAGGTTATGGAGATGAGTGGACTGATGGAGAGACTGGAACAG
Organism: Chiloscyllium plagiosum; assembly: GCF_004010195.1. Taxonomy (NCBI): domain Eukaryota; kingdom Metazoa; phylum Chordata; class Chondrichthyes; order Orectolobiformes; family Hemiscylliidae; genus Chiloscyllium; species Chiloscyllium plagiosum. The sequence goes on from NW_025158435.1 coordinate 1,164, forward strand.
CTTGCATTGACAGGATGAGAGATAGCCACGGGAGGATGTTACACATATAGTGAGTCTTTTCGGAAGTGAATCAGATAGTCACAGGCATTGGAGTGAGTTCTACAGATCAGGAGTGCTGCACGGACCTGAGAGGATTGTACGGCCTCTACAGATTGATTGTATCTTTCGGACTGGAAAAAGATACAAATAGCTTAAAGTCAATGTACGCTGTTTTCTTTTTCCTGAACAGAACATCAAGATCTCTCATCAGCCAGGGGTGTCTGAAACTGCCAGATTTTCCCTTCACTCAAACACACTGGTCTTGGATTCCTGAGATCACACTTTTAAAAGCCT
>NW_025158436.1:0-1496 GCF_004010195.1 Chiloscyllium plagiosum
ACCAAAACCCTCGGCTCCTGGCGCCCCGGCCACGAATGGTGAATAAAACCCAAAGAACTGCAGAAGGAATAACACAAGAACATATGAATTAGGAGTGGCAGTAGGAATTTCAATTTTGCATTTTTCCACATTAAACACCACCTGCAAGATGTAGCAATCTGCCCGATTCCAAACTTATCAATATTCAGTTTTAAACTCTATCTCCTCATCACAGCCTGTTTTAACATGTAGTTGCGGACAATCTGTGAATTTTGTTGCTACTCTCTGTCTTTCCTTCCAGGTCATTTGGATAGGTTGTAAACAGTTAAGGTCTGAGAACTGAACCCTGCAGCACCTCACTCGTTTCAGTTCACCAGAGAAAGATAATTAATCCCAATGGTCTGCTTTCTGTCAGTCAGCCAATCCTATATCCAATTCAATACTCTACCCTTCACACCCTGGTATCTAACCTTTCTAGATCAGTCCTTTATGTGGCACCTTGTCGAAAGTTTAGATCTACTGCATTTGTTGGATCCTCATTATCCACTTTACTGGCTACATTCTCGAAGAAATCCCTAATTATGCCCTGGTTATTCTGATCTGCTTGATGTCCTTGTGGAATATCTTGGGTTTCTCGCTAATCTTGCTCACACTTGCCAATGCCCATTTTCGTCACTCTCCTCTGTGTTATTTTTTAAAAAGTTTTATTTCGATCACCTCTCATTTTCTGAAACTCTCTGGAATACAGGAGGAGTTCCCGTATCAGGCTATCTTGCCATCAGAGAGATTAATCTCGAGAATATCATTCCAGACCATTTCAATAAGATAAAACTGCTTAGTATTCAAATGTCATTTAAATTCAAAATATTAAGATCACTATTCCCAAAAGCTCCTTTGCATCCAATTTGTCAATTAGCTCTTCTGATCACACATCACCAATTCCAAAATAGTCTGATCTCTAGCTCCGTGGTCAACATATCGTCAAAGCAAACCATCTCATAGACGCTAATGAAATCCATTTTCCCAGCATTAACATTCATTTGGTTTAACTTTGTTTAGGTATAATTTAAGCTGTCCATTGTTACTGCAGTACCCATATTCTTGTATATCTAAAGTCCTGAATTGTACCATACCCAACATTTGTATCACAATTTTGACGTTATTATATAACTCATCAATGTTTGCTTCTCCTTGCTGTTTCTAAGCTTCACCTTAACAGATTATGTGGCGAAGTTAATGGCAGATTTAGTTGAGATTTTTGGTGAGGCATATCTCAACATTCATATTATCTCACCAAATCTTGCCCGTTTTTCTCAAGAGTTATTTCAACATTATCACCAGATCTTCTGTTGTGCTGGTGGAGTAAAGAAGGACAATCATCTTTCAGCAATGTTGCATATTCCCCCGAGAGAGCTAAGACTGCTCTAAACAGGGCGGTAACATTACAGCAAGCTGGTAAAGTGTTGCTGCTGCTGCACAGCAAATTAGTGAGATCACATCTGGATTAGTGTGTACAG
>NW_025158437.1:0-1496 GCF_004010195.1 Chiloscyllium plagiosum
GGTGCAGGCCTTAAAAACCGATAATAGCCTTGGTTCTTAGAGAGATTATGCTGCTGGAGGAGGTTAAAAACTCACTTCCAGAGATGATAAAAATTCATGTGGTTGAACAGAAAGTTCAGGAAGTGAGAAGAGCAGCAGAGATGGCAGATGGATATACATTATTACATAAGGCAAAGTTGAGCTTCCGACAACAATTTCATCCTATGACGGATAGAAAATGGGAGAAGGAGAAATCCTACATTACGAAGCAAAGAGTAGAGAACATTGTTCATTGTTTACCGCAAGTTAAAAGTTTCTCTCTATCCCCTGTTCACCCCTTCCCTATACGAGGACAATGCTCAAAGTCCATGGCAGCCTGGGAAAAAAAAAGCTCCTTGTCTGAGTGTTAAATTCACTGATCTATCACTGAATTGAAGAACGAGTGCTACCCCATAAACAAGAGCATATCATCAGGGTAAAGATCAAAAGGACTGTGAGAAATAGACCTTCCCACCTTGTGGCATGGATCTGTCATTATCAGCATTTTCACAACTCAATACATTATTTTCTCCACACATTTTGTATGTAACACTATTTATCTACTGTCTGTATAGATTGTGAGGGATCAGTTACGTGCTTAAGTCTTCTTGGGGTTTAGTTCTAGGTGCATGAATCAGAAATCCTCAGTCCCTCCCAATCCCTGACACATTGACAGTTACAAACGTACACTATTGAACCATCTCTTCCAGCTTCCCCCACCCAATGTGAAATGATAATGTACAGCAAACCGATGGTGCAGCGTAGTGTATGAGTAGGGCACAATAAAGATCTGAATTGCTTCTCAGGAGATATGTTATGGAGCATACTCCTCACTCAGTTTCACCTTTGACCTCAGCAAATTTGCAATGTGGACAAATCCATGTGAAACCACAAAGGATTGGAAACACACCTTGGTAACATTGTGGCCCATGACACAGAGATGGCTTTATCCTGGAATCCAAGGGGAGAAAATATTATTTTTGACAGGGTATAATGGTTTCTGATTGGGTTTGATGAAGCTTCTGGAAGCCCTACCTTCAGGAATAATAGTTGACCAAGATGAGCAGTAGACACCCTTGAAAATGAAAACTCAGGGGCAAGCCAGTCCCACAGCCTTGTGCGTACAGAAGGAAGCAAAAGGCATTCTTTTCCTTGCCATCCATGTGTACCACAGTTGGGTTGGAGACCACATCCTTCAGGGACCAGGAGATACTGAACACCATACAGATTACTGTACACTGACCCGAGACTTGGTAAAACCAATGTCTCCCTTGTGAAGATTCTGGAACATATCCTGAGAGAGAGCGAGTGGGACAACCATACTCTCACCAAAGATTGCGGCTCACAGATACTGCTGATGTGATGGTTCTGTTTAAAGTAATGCAGTGTTACTGGGGATGGATTCCAGCCAGGCATCAGACCGAATCTGTGAATCTGTGGAACTCAGCCACATGGAGTTCCTACACCTTCCTCTCTAT
>NW_025158438.1:0-1496 GCF_004010195.1 Chiloscyllium plagiosum
TGTTCCCTTTGCATCCTCCACACAACCCACATTTCCATCTAGTTCTGTGTCAGCAACAAATGTGGAAACATTAGATTTTGTCCATCCATGAAATTCATTTCTGAGTAGTTAGGGATCAAGCATTAATCCATTTACTACCGCTTAGTTTTCTGTCTGTCAGAGAATTCCCAATTCATTCCAGTACATTCCCTCCAATCCCACGAGTCAATTTTGCTTATCTTCCTCTTCATGGGAACTTTGCTGAAATGTTTCTGAAAATCCCAATAAACCATTCCTCCATTTTTATCTACTCTGTTGTTTACAGCTAAACAGGAAAACAAATCTAGCAGGGTTTGTGAAATGGAATTTTAATTTCAGAACAACCTGCTTGGTGTGGATAGAGGATTGGCTGATTGGCAGAAGACAGAGAGTAGGTATAAAGGGGTCATTTTCACGATGGGAACTTGTGATGGGGGGAACTCCACAAGGGTCAGTGTTGGGAACGCACTGTATAACAGTCTGGATGAAGGATGTGAAGGAGCACTAGAATTAGGTTTCCCAGAAAGATCCTAGGGATGAAATGCTTCCCATATGAGGAGCAGGTGAAGTCTCTGGGTCTGCATTGATAAAGTTTCAGAGGCGGCGGCAGCAGGATCTCATTCAAACTTACAGAATACTGAGGGGCCTGGTTGGAGTGGACGTGGGGAAGGTGTTTCCACTAGTAGGAGCGACTAGGGCCCAAGGGCATAGCTTCAGTGTGAAGGAACTACCCTTTAGAATGGAGATGTAGAGGAATTTATTCAGCCAGAGGGTGACGAATCTGTGGAACTCACTGCCTCATGGGGCTGTGGAGGTGAGTAATTCAGTGTATTTAACTCAGAGATAGATAGGTTCTTGATGAGTAAGGAGATCAAGGGTTAGAGGGAGTAGGCGAGAGAATGGGGTTCAGAAACAATTCAGGCAGAATCAAATGGTATGGCAGACTTGATGAACCGAATGGTCTAATCCTACTCCTCTTTATGATGGTTTTAAGGACGGTGCTCATTCCATAGGTTTCTAAGCGTGCAGTTAGCAATTCTGGCACATTGTTTACTGTACATTCCAGCATTTTCCTGATTATTACCATCACCTCTTGGCTTCAGATTGACTGCAGAAAGCTACACCACGACGTAACTTGGGAATCCTTGTGTATAAATCTCAGAAAGGTGGCATACAGGGAAAGCAAGTCATAGAGAAGGCAAATGGAATGCTGGCATTGATTCCAAAGGGAATGGAGAATAAAAATAGGGAAGGATTGTAACATCTATAGAGGACTCCAATCAGCCCACACTGAGAATACTGTAAACAGGTTTGGTCTCTATCTGGAGGGAAATGTTCTTACATTGAAGGAAGCCCAGAGAACATTCACCAAACTGATCCTCAAAATGATGGGATATTAATGAGAAGAGGTGGAGAAGTTTGAACTTAAACTAATTAGAATTTACAAAATGAGGCAAATTTATTGATATATTGAACAT
>NW_025158439.1:0-1496 GCF_004010195.1 Chiloscyllium plagiosum
CCAATGTTGAGCGCTTTGAAGGAGGAGATGCAGATGTCTATCTTCACTGATTGCGCTCTATTGGTCAGAAAGCTCGGTATCCAGTTTCAAAGGGTGTTGCCGAGACATAATCTCAGAATTTTGAGATCAGTATGGATATGACAATGGTACTGAATGCGGAGCTGTGGTCAGCATTCAAGTTATGAAAATGAAACGTTCCTCATACTTTCATTGCAACACAGCAATGTTGAAACATTTAATGTTCTCAGTATATGTAACAAGATTGTTTTTTGCTTCAGCCCCTTCCAGATTTTCTTACTGTTTCTGCATCTCGCCATTTGTCATTGTAGTTTTCCATCTGTATTTCTGAACTACGTTCAAGAAGACTGGTCAAACGTTAAGATTATGGTCTCCTATAAAGGCTGATGCATGGATGCCATATATGTTTAGGAAAAACTGATTCAATTTTTGCAATGATGTGAGCTTGGCTTTTGGATTCGAAATAAAACGAGCAATCACTGGCGACATTGGACAAGATCACTTACTTCATCAAAGTCATGCATTTTTGAAAAACCTTCCGTTCTCTCACACTCATGTCTCAGAAGTGAATAACTAACAAAAAGAGCAGCTTAGAATTTACTTTTCAACCTTCACTCATCCGAGAATGAATTAACTTCAGAATCATTGATTTAAATGCTGACAAATTACAAAGCAAATTACTGACTGGATTCATAATTCCACACGAATTAATCAAAGAGCGAATAAGTGAAAAGCAAATTGTTCACCCAAAACGCTTACACCACTCAAAAAATGGAGTCATAATCACAGAACCCTTGCTAGTATAATGTGATGCAATGATTAATTAACAGGATAATGTAGCAGACCAGCAATATTAATAGCTTACATTTAATCATCAGACGCTGAAACAATCAATAAGTTAGATTCTACAACCAATGCAGTCAGTCCGCATTTATTTAACTATTGGATAGACTATTATCTAATTTAGATAAATGAAAATGTGACATTATTGAAGGTTATGGATGTTGGGGCATATGCTAACCGAGCGTTTAGCAATGCTGCCTGACAGCACCAGGATTCTGTATTCAGTTCCAGTCTCTTGTGGTATTTGCAGTCTCCTCGATGCTCTGAGTTCCTTACACAGTCGAAAAAAGGCCCAGTTTTCATATTTTGGAGAATGCTTGTTTGGGGTGGACATGGACAACACCATTACGCATGGTGCCAACTCCGACCATGTACGTGGCAGTTACTCATGTGATTCAGCCAACGTTGTCTATCTCACACGCTGCAGGCAAGGATGCCCTGAAGCATGGTACATTGGTGAAACCGAGCACAGGCTACGGCAACTGATGAAAGGTCACCACACAACAATTAACAGACAGGGGTGTTGCCTCCCAGTTGAAGAAAACTTTAGCAGTACAGGGCATTTGACATCAGAACTTCGGGTGGCCATTCTCCAAGGCGGACTTCGGGACAGGCAGCAGCGAAATGTGCCTAAG
>NW_025158440.1:0-1496 GCF_004010195.1 Chiloscyllium plagiosum
TTATTTGGCCCATTGTGGCCACACTGTGTATATACCTATGAATCTGCCTCCTCTGCTTCATTTAGTAGCAAGCGCCACCTTCTGGCCTCTCTGTGTGTAAATATGTTTCTCATGATAACTTAATAACTTTAGGAATGACTGCAATTTATTGATGACCAATATTCAGTGGAATCACAAGTGGAAATCACCTTCTCGACATTTGCCTCAACGATTCCCTTCTTAATTTTAAACTATGTCGTTCATCTGATTCTTGATTTTCCATTTTCCAGAAGAAATAGCATCAAGGTGTTTCAGACATTTCCGAAAAGTTACAGTCTCTCAGTTTTTGGCATCATCCTTTGAAATTTTCTTTGCAATCATTCTAATATTCTTATTACAATTTACAGACTTGACCTATGCACATTGTTCCTAAGTGCTGTAAAATAAAGGGATTAATAACTCGGGTTGATCTACAGATGATGAAGCCAGAAAATAACAACATCCCAAGTTTTAACGGATAACCCAAAGGACATAATCTACAAATACAAATGTGGGAAGAAAGTGAACAGCGTGCTGCACAGAAACACATGGGATCCAAATGAGAATATTCACTTCTTCCTTCATTCTCATTATACAATCAGTTATGCATCTTTCTAACTTCAATTATATTGATAGATTGCAGAAGTTTAAAGTGAGCCCATCATAGTACCAGTGGAGAAGGCAGAATGCCAGTTATCATGCACGAGACAGAATATATTCAGAAAGCAGAGAAGCTACTTGCAGATACTGTCACATACCCACAGAGGCAGTGTGTCCTCACTCCACAGCTCATCATCTGAACAAACCACACACGACAGAACTGTAAAATAAAGGGATTAATAACTCGGGTTGATCTACAGATGATGAAGCCAGAAAATAACAACATCCCAAGTTTTAACGGATAACCCAAAGGACATAATCTACAAATACAAATTAGACACATTGTGGCACTCCCGAGAATGTCATCGCATAAAATGGCAAAATAACTCCAAGGAAAACTATAACATTTTATTAGCGGATCCGAACACTCCAAGCAATCATCACAAGAATTCTGAGACAAAGTCATGAACATAAATGCAGACACGGATGATACAATCGTCTACTTTAATGTAATGGCATTGTTCATTACAATTAACGCATTTCCAGACAGAGGCACAACATCAAACCTTCTGGATAAGCAGAACAGATAGCATGACGGGGAACCGAACAACAAAGAATACGTGCTCAAAATACTGGACCTGTGCTTGACAATACAAGTCCTATTTAACAGAAAATTTTTAAATAAATCAATGGAACATTACTTTGCTCACCCACCTTTGGCTGACAACAGAAGCAGTGATTCAAAGATTTGACCAAACAGCCTTATCACACACCAAACACAAACTCTAGATCAGATAGGAAAACAACACATTAAGAGAATAGAAATCGAGAATACACGCCGGATTATCAAAACCATGCTCACAACGATCAAATTTATG
>NW_025158441.1:0-1496 GCF_004010195.1 Chiloscyllium plagiosum
CTAACCATCTTTGTCAGTTCCTCAATAAACTGAATTCATCAGCCTGGGCCAGGAGAAGGCTTTTGACAGAATATCACACACACCTCCATGTGGGACCTACTCTCCAAAATTGGCTTTGGGGAGGGAGTCTGCAATTGGATCCGACTGCACCACAACAACATCGTTCGCGCAGTCTCAATAAACGGGTGGGATCTGGAAGCTTCCCCGTCAGATCCAGAGTTAGACAGGGCTGCCCACTTTCACTGGCCTTGTTTGTGTGCTGTATAGAGCCCTTTGCTGAGTCCATCAGGATGGATGTGATGCTGACAAGGGAGCCTATTCCAGCAGTAGAGGCCTTCAGGTCAACGCCTCCCCGTACACGGATTTTATCGCCGTTTTCTGCTGGGACCCCCTGTCAGTGCACAGACTCATGACCATCTTGGATCAGTTCCAACTGGCTTTGGGAACCAAGGGAAATTGCAGCAAGTGTGCGGCCATGTTCTGTGGGAACTCGGCTGACTGATCCTTCATTCCCTAAACAAGCAGGGCAGATTGCCTAAAGGTGCTGGGAAAATAGCTCTGAGGGTTTGGGGTGTGCATAAAATCTAGGGAGGAGTGCACGGCCAAAGTGAAGCAGGCACTGGTCTTTAGGAGTACCACTCCCGCCCCATTTATGAGTAAAAACCTGGTTACCAGGTGTGATGCACTCTCTGTTCTTGGACATGGCGCTGATCTGGCCCATCCCCAAAACTGCACTGTTTCAGTCACCCGAGGCAACTTCTACTTCATCCGGCAGCCTCAGATAGACTGTGTCTGCAGGGAGTCCAAATACAAAACCGTAGGTAAGGGGGGATGAACATACCCAACACTGCCCTCACCCTGATGGCCCCACTTTGTATAGAGTCACAGAGTCATGTGGGTGTTCAGCACGGAAACTGACCCTTCGGTCCAACTCACCATTAAGACCAAGTATCCTCAATTAATACAGTCCCATTTGCTTTCATTTCACCCATATCCCCCCTAACTCGAGGGAAGCTCTTCGCTATCCACTGCACCTCCAATTTTAGTGAAATCTGCCACCTAGGTACTCTGCCTCCTATGTTCACATCCAAGTAATTTATGTAACTGAGAAAACACAGTGGACCCAGCACCGATCTTTGTGGGACACCGCTGTTTATAGGCCTCCAGAACGATCCACTAACAACCACTAAAGAGAGAGTCGGGGGGTGAGGGTCAGGGAAAGAGAAACAGAGACAGGAACAGAGAGACAGATACAATGCCACACAAAGGTGGCGGTAACAGTGTCTCAAACTCGAGAGCCCCTGGTTTCTAACTGCAGGATGTGTTCTTGTTATCATTCCAACGGTAGTCCTCTGGTGGGGATGGAGTGGGGTGGAGTGTTTCGAATTGGGGAAAGTGTTCAGGAGCGTGTGAGGGCGGCTACGTGTCAATTGGTGCAGTATCAAGTTTTCGGTTTTCGGAAGTGGGCACAATGGATGGGGCAGGCGCCAAGCGAA
>NW_025158442.1:0-1496 GCF_004010195.1 Chiloscyllium plagiosum
GTTATTTCCTATTTTATGGTTGACTGAAGAAACCTCCCCACTACAGAGGTTAAACTCACTGGTTTACAGTTTGTTTATTTTTGCCTATCTCCTGTTTTATGTCGAGTACTACATTATTAATTTTTCAAGATATCGGTATGGTTCCAGAATTCAAGGATTTTTTCAATATCCTAACTAACACATCCACAATCTCTGCTGTTACATCCTTTAATATGATAGACTGCAGGCTGAGGGTCTGACCTGCCTATAATCCCATCAATGTACTTAATATCTTCTTCCTTGTCATCGTACTTCTATCATGATCCTTTGCAGTTGTTTTAAATTTTGGGAAGAAATTATCTTGCACTGTGAATACAGAAAGTGTTGGTTTTGCCTCTGCCATTTCTGAGTTTCCCATTATTACCTCGCCATTTTCATCCTCTCAGAGGCCAACATTTACTTTCAGCATTTTTAAACCTGTTTCTAATCAGAGAAGTGTTCTTTATCATTTCTTATGTTTTTTCCTCATTTTCCTTCATAGCCATTTTGATTATGTTTTTAGTAACTGTTTGCTGACAATTAAAGTGATTTTCTTTAATTCCTGAAAGGATGAGGGTGTCGTTGGTTAAACAGCACTCATTGTCTGTCCCTAATTGCCCAGAGGGCAGTTAAGCGTCAACCAAATTTGTGTGGGTTTGACCAGGTAAGGGTGGTGTTTTCCGGTCATAAAAGACATTCATGACCGGTGTCATGCGTGTTTCCAACCATGACAAATGGATTCATTACCATCAATAGACTCTTAATTCCAGGTTCATATTGGATTCAAATTCCACTATCTGCTGTGGTGGCATTTGAAGCCATATCCCCAGAACATTATCTGGATTAGCAGTCACTGATAATACGACCATGCAAGAACCTTCATATTATTGCTGACTTCCTTGTTAAGACATGGATTGCTTTTCAATTTTTTACAATTCCTCTTCCACTCAGGATTGAACTTTATTTGAGGGGTTTTGACTATCTCCCGAAGTAGTTGCCACTCTTCTTCAAATGTCTTGCACTTTAATCTTTTTGACATGTCCACTCAGGCCAAGCCCTTTCTCAGGCCAGTAAAATTATCATTGCCCAACACTAAACCTCTCCTATGTGACTCTGTCTTCTCTTTTACAGTCTGAATGTGCAATTCCAAGATGTTGTGGTCACTATTTCTAAGATGATCCTGATACTACAATATGATTTTTCACTCCTTCCTCATTACGTAATGCCAAAGCCAGTTCTCTGTTTGGTTCCATTACATGTTAATCAAAGAAATAATCCATCATATATTCGACGAATCGTTCTTTGAGACTCCCCTTGCCAAATTGATTAATCCAAGCAAATTGCATGCTTACATTCCCAGAATCACTTTTGTGCTCTTGTCTCAAGCCATCGTTATTTCCTGGTTCATGCTATTCCCTACTTTGAAAGTAATTTGTTGGGGGGGCGGGGGGGACAGGTTTTGGGCTGGAAATTCTCCT
>NW_025158443.1:0-1496 GCF_004010195.1 Chiloscyllium plagiosum
CTGAATGAAGATTGAGCTTCACCTCAGACTGCAGCTTCCTTCCTCTGTCCAACATCTGTGAGTACAGCAAGTCCCTTTTCTCACCCCCTTTTCCATTTATGTTTCATTCTGGGGTTCAATTGTTGACTTGGAGCAACTGAAAGGAATGGGAATGAATCCAGCGAGGGGATAGACTCGGGAAAAGTTAGTCCATGCCTGTGTCTCAATTGGCAAAACAGACAGGCAGGAGTCTGGCAGAATGCAGCAAGCCATCAGGAGGTGGAGAAGTCGACGTTTCGGGTGTAACCCTTGTTCAGAACTGGGGGTGAGTATAGGGAGAGCTGCAGAACAAGGGTATGCTGAGGGCAGGGTGATGAAGTGGGGATAGGTGTAGATAGGTAGAGGGTATGACCTGGTTGGTGAATGCGAGGAAGGAACCTAGTTGGTGGCAGGGAGGTGGAGGGGCAGGGGCTCAGAAGGGAGTTTGGGATGGGAAGGGAGGTTATTTGAAATTGGAGAACTCACTGTTGAGTCCTTGTTTTAAAAAATTCTCAAGGTCAAGGACCAGGCTCGCAGGAAAGTAGTCTGACACAGAACAAACAGCCAAGAGGGGTGGTGACTGGGAGGTCCGATCGGCCTCTGCAGACCTGGCTGCGATGCTCGGCAAACCGTTCCCCAAGTTTATGCTCGTGCTCCCCGACGTAGAGAAGGCCACAATTGGCAAATACAGTACCCCAATGTAAAGTTACAGCCTTTGCTGTGAAAAAAAGTAGAAAGGTATATTGTTTAAATGGTGATATATTGGGATGTGGAGAAAGTGAGGACTGGAGATGCTGGAGATTAGAGTCAAAAAGTGTGGTGCTGGAAAAGCACAGTAGGTCAAGCAGCATCCGAGCAGTAGGACAGTCAAGGTTTTGGGCGCAAGCCCTTCATCAAGAATGATGCGTGGATGTTCAGAGAGGCATCAGTGTCCATCTGTGCCAGTTGTCAGACAGGTGCAGCAGACAATGAGCAAGGCAAGTGGTGTTTTAGCAAGAGGAATTGAGTTCAGAAGCGGGGATGTCTTCCTGCAGTTCGGGGGTCATTGAATATACGAGGAGAAAGTGAGGTCTGCCGATGCTGGAGATCGGAGCTGAAAATATGTTGCTGGAACAGCGCAGCAGGTCAGGCAGCATCCAGGGAACAGGAGAATCGACGTTTGATTCCTAAAGAAGAGTTTATGCCCGAAACGTCGATTCTCCTGTTCCCAGAATGCTGCCTGACCTGCTGTGCTGTTCCAGCAACACATTTTCAGGTCATTGAATATATTCAAGGCTGAGTTCATCTGATTTTTATGTGGATGTTTATGGGGAAGGCAAGAAAATGGTCTTGAGACAAGTACAGAACCGAGTTACAGAACCATACAGCACAGAAACAGACCCTTCAGTCCATGCTGACTATGTTCACCAGCTAAACCAGTCCCACATGCCAGTGTTTTGGTCCAAACCCTTCTGAACATTTCCTAATCATGTAATTAT
>NW_025158444.1:0-1496 GCF_004010195.1 Chiloscyllium plagiosum
TGAATATAGTGGGCACGTCATATGTGTGAGGTACTTCGAAAACTTCTGCCAGTTATACAGCCGGCATGTTTGATACACATTTTTCACTTGCGAAAACCTTTTGGAAAAAGACTTAATTAATACAGAGGACTTCATCAGAATGCAACATGCGACAACAAGATTTATTCAACATAGTGGACGCGTCGAACAACATTTCCAGGGACCATTTCATTACACAGTACCATGCCTAAACGTTTTGCAGACATGGTGTTCAAGATTTTGTTTTATATTAACTTGACACTGACTACCCACAGAAATACAAGCGGATCTTGTGCCAAATTTTACATCGAAGTCGTAAATCTACTGTATGCCATCCAGAAACGAGACAGCAGTAGAATAGTTGCATCATTTTCAAAAATGTTTCTGAGTCCTTATAGTAATTATTAACCATTGGATTGGGGTAAAGTAATTTAATTTGTAAACCTTGCAACTGGGCATGCACAGAATGAAACAGCTCAATTCAGTCCATTTGAATTGTATGTTGGAGATGATTTGAAATTACCATAAGAACGAATTCAAAAGGAATCAATGAGGAAAGTTTCAGATATCACGTATTTAGACTTTATGTCAAATGATTTGGACTGATTAAATAGATGAGTTGGTCAGACGGCATTAGAGACTATCAGATCATGTGATGAAACAGGAAGCGGACAGGAAATCGTATTTTCGAAAGTTTGCTCTTGGTAATGCAAAGTTAGCATTGCCTCATCATCAAACATAAGGTTTAGACTGCCTTATCGACTTGAAAGGAAATTGTGTGAGTTGAATTACTTGACAATTACGCCATTACAGAAAGAAATCTATCTGAGTTTCTTATGTGAATATGCCCAAACTTTTCTTTGATCGTGAAGGAAATCAAAATGAGAATGTTGTATTGGTTACAACACAGACTAATACATGATGTTCGGAGGGTACTGAATTCAACATTCCTCAAATTAAAGTGGACAAGAAAGAAGTTGTCAACAAATGCGACACATTATTGAGTCGCCTTCCAGAGGAACACCAAAATGACCTGAGACATTGATGTCAATTGCATTACGAGCTGGGAGGTAGTATTCTGATCAAGCATGGGTATATATTTACGCATTGGAAAAGCTTTTTCAATTAAGCAGCATTCGAACAGACCTAACCCTCCAAAGATGTCACAGGTTCAAATAGACAATGAGCACATGCTGAAAGACAACAAAATGGAAGTTAGTCACAGCAATTTGAGCTCACCAAGTTAATGGCTCCAAAATCAGATGGTGCCCAAAGATTATAGGTGCACTATGGCCAGTAAATGCAATTACAATGTCTGATTAAAATACTGTACTACGTTTGGAAGACTGTATTGAGAAATTAAAACACGTAACTTACGTTGAAAGTTGGATTTACTCAGAGGATACAGGTGAGTACTTCTATTTTGAAGGAATAAAGGACACTTTTGCTTTCATGATACAGAATGGACTATACCAATT
>NW_025158445.1:0-1496 GCF_004010195.1 Chiloscyllium plagiosum
ATCCCTCAATTTAAAGCTCTGTCCCCTCGTGCTGGCCATCTCCAACCGGGGAAAAAAGCTCTCACTGTCCTCCCGATATAATCCTCTGATCATCTTGTGTGTCTCTTTTAAGTTAAGACCAGCTCCATACCAGGCAATATCCTGGGAAATCTCGTCTGCATCCTTTCCAATGCTTCCACGTCCTTCCCATAATGCGGCGACTGGAACTGTACGCAACATTCCAAGTGCGGCCTCACCAGAGTTTTGTACAGCTGCAACATGGCTGTGTGGCTCTGAATCTCAATCCCTCTCCCAATAAAAGCTAAGGCACTGTATACCTTCTTAACAACCCTATTACCCTGGGTGGCACCTTTCAGGGATCTAGGCACATGGACGCAGAGATCTCTCTGCTCATCCACACTACCAAGAATCTTCCCATTAATCCTGTACTCTGTGTTCTTGTTGCTCTTTTCAAAGTGAATCACCTCACACTTTCCTGTATTAAGCTCCATTTGTCACCTCTCAGCCCAGTTCTGCAGCTTACCTATGTCCCTCTGTAACCTGCAGCATCTTTCTGCACTGTCCAAAACTCCACCAATCTTAGTATTATCCGCAAATTTAATGAATCCATCGTTCTATACACTCATCCAAGTCATTTATAAAATTGACCAACAGCAGTGGACCCAAAACAGATCCTTGCTGTACACCACTAGTAACTGAACTCCAGGATAAACATTTCCCATCAACCACCACCCTTTGTCTTCTTAGAGCTAGCGAATTTCTGATCACCCTCAAACCCATGCCTCCTTATTTTGTGCAATGGCCTACCGTGGATACCCTTATCAAATGATTGACTGAAATTCATATACACCACATCAACAGCTTTACCCTCATCCACCTGCCTGGTCACCTTCTCATTAAGGTTCCTGAAGAAGGGTTCATGCCCGAAACGTCGATTTTCCTGCTCCTTGGATGCTGCTTGACCTTCTGCGCTTTTCCAGCAACACATTTTCAGTTCTCAATTAAGTTAGTCAGGCACAACCTACCTTTCACAAAACCATATTGACTATCCCTAATCAACTTAGTCATTTCTCGATGATTATAAATTCTAACTCTTCTAGCCTTTGCGAACACTTTATCGACAATTGGAATAAGGCTCACTGGCCTATAATTACAGGGTTGTCACTACTCCCCTTCTCGAACAAGGGGACATTTACTATCCTCCAGCCTTCTGGCACTATTCCTGTAGACAATGACAAAATAAAGGTCAAAGCCAAATGCACTGCAATCTCCTCCCTAGCTTTCCAGAGAATCCTCGGATAAATCCCATCTGGCCCAGGGGACATATCTATTTTCACACTTTCCAGAATTGCTAATAGTTTCTCCTTATGAACCTCAATCCCTTCTAGTCTAATAGATTGTACCTCAGTATTCTCCTTCACAACATTGTCTTTTTCCTGTGTGAATAATGATGAAAAATATTAATTTACTGCCTCTCCCACTTCCTCGGACTCCAC
>NW_025158446.1:0-1496 GCF_004010195.1 Chiloscyllium plagiosum
CGGTTTGTGCTGTTAAAGTGTCGGTAACATTCATTAACAGTGTTGTCAGACACTGCACATTTCCACAGTTAAAAGAGGATCTCATTCAGCATCTCAAGTCTATTACACATTGAGATGTGGAAACCATTGAGCCCGTCGAAACTACTAATCAAGAAGAGGGGCAGCTCATTCAATCATCCTGCCTGTTCCACAGACAGCGAAGGGGTCTGGTCAGTACATCGAGCTGTTACAGGAAGAGGCAGAGCCCAATCAGGCCCTTAAACCTGATCCATGAGACCACGAGGAGGCTATTCAGCCCCAGGAGATAGTTATACAGTAACAGGAAGGTGTCATTGACACTCCAACATGACAAACTAATGAAACAGAGACTGCACTGATAGAGAGATCCATGATGTTGATCATGGCTCCATTGTTTGTAGAACGTGTGCTACTTTAACACTACTTGCTGGCAGTGAGGAGGGAAGCCAACTGTTTTCTGTCAAGTCTCAAGGAGGCATCTTCCATCTCCGAGAAGACACACCCATTTTCTCCATGGAGGTCAGAAGCTGCAGGGAAGAGTTAACTCTTTTATAATGAAGGTATTGTTGCTGCTGTCAGGATTATGGACATGACATTCAGTGCAGGATCACGCACCAATTGGACTTTATTAATGTTGGGAGATTTTATTCAAAAGCCTGGGCCTCTCTCTCTCACTCTCTCTCTCTCTCTCTCTCTCTCTCTGTCTCAACTGAAATAGGAAGTGGGAGTGGTTGGGTCGATCGTTCTCAAAGACTCTTAAACTATCGATAATCATGTAACCCAAGTAAAAAAAAAAGTCATGGAGTTTATCACCGTAACAGTGTCTGTTTAGAACATCATGAGCGACTGTCCATCACCCTTAAGGTTCAATGTAATCACCTCTTATTCTCTCACTGAGCTACACTCACTGCTCATGGTGCCATCATCCCAGGGATGAGGCTGGTGAAATATGAGAGAAAGTCTATCCACAGTAACCCAAATCCTGCCTCAACAACACTCTCACTTATACATCACAATTTCTTTCCTGTGCCACAAAACACCATTCCTTATCTCTGCCCTACGACTGACATGGAATGTATAAGTTCCTTACAGCTGTACGTCACATCAATAAAGCCAACACCAGAGATGCGTATGGAGATGTCCATCACTCTTGGGGAGAATTTCAATGAGATTGAATACACCTAAAAGAGGGGATAATCAACTACTGAATGGAAATGAGCTGTAGGAATACGGTAAATAGACAGAGGAAGGGAGTTATCTTTACTTCTGGACCCCTCTCACAGGATGCATGCAGCCCTGGTCAGGGCAGCATGTTATGCAGATTTTGAACTGAGTGGCTGGTTCAGCTGTTCAACAGGACAGTAAAGAGTAAAACGCATTGCTGTGGGTTTGTCGTGTTATAACACATAATAAATCTTCCTGCTTAATTAAAACCAACAACAGAGAAAAGATTTATCCCATGCAGTAATCTGTGATAA
>NW_025158447.1:0-1496 GCF_004010195.1 Chiloscyllium plagiosum
AAGTAAGGACTGGTGAGATATTAGGAAGCATTTGTCGACACAAAGAGTTTGGATGTTTGGAACTCTCTTCCACAATATCAGTGGATTTTGGATCTGTTTTCCCTGTTAAATTTGAGATAGGTACCTTTTTGTTATGTAAAGATGTTAAAGGGTTATAGGCGAAAGGCTGGTGTTTGGAGTTCGGCCACAGACCAACCACGATGGATGGAACAGGCAAACCGAATCCTTTTTTATATTCCTCACTGGGATATGGGTGACACTGGCTTGTATGAGATGTTTTACACATCCCTGCTTTCCCAGAGATATTTGGAGTCACCCATAGGCTAGAAAAGATAAGGACAACGGTTTTTCCCCAAAAGAGCGTAAATGAACCATAGTGATGATTCCCTAAAACAATCATTGTTAAACTCTTAATTCCAGACACTTTGTTAAGTTGAGGTTGAATTCCAATTAGTGGGATTCAAACCCAGGTCCCCCAGAAATGACCTGGGTTTCGAGATTAATAGTCGAGTGATGACACCGCTACAGCATGCCCCCGATCCCCACCTTTATTGCTAATACTCTGTAAATGGTAACTCTATCGAAGTACCTGAAGGTGTCTACAGAATTGATAATAACTAATTAACTGTACATTGGTATATTGTTAACTTTGAATTGAATTTAATATCGTTTTTAAAATTAATGCGAAACTATATATTATTATAACAATAGGTGTGCATACCTGTGGATGAATAATTGTGTTCTCTCTGCCTTTTTACTTGGTGCAGAATATAATTATGTTTTATAGCGTCACGGAGTTATACAGACCCTTCAATCCAACTCATTGGCACCAAACAGGTAGCCTGAACTGATGTCTTCCCATTTGCCAGCATTCGGCCTGTATCCCTCTAAACCCTTCCTATTCATGAACCAATCCAGACCACAACCTCAGCCAAGTTTGGGATGGCACAATAATACTTTGAAAGGCAAGTGTAGAGGATGGTGCAGGGTATATAATCAGGCTAAACTAGTCAAGTAGAACATAATTTGGGAAAGTATAAGTTTAGCCAAGTAAGCAGGAAGAACAGCGGAGCAGAATAGAATGTATTGAAGAGACATGCTGATGATATCATTCAAATATACTAGAATCGTGCCTGAGGGTATCGAGATCTCAGATTCCATCTTACCCTGGTCATCTGAAGCATGACACACTGATGAAATATATTTGTCGCTGGTTAGCCAAATACTCGCTAAGTCATTTCTTCTGCCTGTGAAAGTAATATTTGTATGTGACAGTTTGATGAGATTTCAATGCTGGTTGATTCTCTAATACCACATTTCCCATGTATAGTTTTTATGCTCTGTGGGATCACATAACCAATGCTGCATCAGGTGCACGTATCTATCCAAGGCCAAATTGACCGTCATGTTCAGCAGTGCTGACCCTTTGTCAGGAAAATCAATGGTGCATCAACGAATTTGGTGATTCAGCATGATCATTTTCTGTGAACAAAACA
>NW_025158448.1:0-1496 GCF_004010195.1 Chiloscyllium plagiosum
CTGTGCTGTTCCAGCAATAAAGTTTCATCTCTGGCGCTGTGAGGCAGCAGTGCTAACCATTGTGCCACTACGAAGAGGACTTATGATCCCTTCAAGAAGGAAATAAACCAAAAAGACACTTTATGGTTCCCTTCCCTTGTCTATATGGACAGACAATTCTTAGAAATACAACAGCATGAATGGGGCTGGTTTTATTTACATCAGAACATCAGGGCAAGAAAAAAAATAACACAAAGAATTTACGGATTGGGCTACTGGAATGCTACACCGAGCATAGAAAGAGGACAATTTATTTAGGATACTAATTGACTGCGTATTGCAATTTTTGTTTGTGTGAAGTACGGTAGACAGGGCTTAGAAAGTACAGATACATTCATGGAATCGTTATTCGCTCAGATGAAGAGGGCCATAAATAAAAGATAACATGGATCTTGATAGAAAAAAAAATGATAAGGACCCTTTGGAATATGGAGGTATTCTTAGGAATCGTTCCTGGTTCTAATCTCAGGTATAATTCACAACTTGATAGGTACAGCTCCAACAGCACGTAAGAAAACTTGACAACATCCAAAAGACAGCAGCCCATTTGATTGCCACCTCATCCACCATGTTCAACATTCAGCCTGTTCTCCACTGCTGCACAGAGGTAGCTATATCAAACATTCACAATGTGGCTACAGGGATGGTGGCAGTGTAGCAACTTACCAAGTTTATTTTAACATAGAGTCACACAGTCATAAACCTGAATAGTGTGGAAAATGAGTCTTCAGTTTAACTCATCCATGCTGACAAGATATCCTAAATTAATCAAGATCCTTTTGTCTGCATTTACCCTGTATCCCTGTAAACCCTTCCTATTCATACACCCATTCAGATGTCTTTTAAGTATCACAATTGTGCCAGCCTCGACCAATTTCTCTGGCAACTCATTCTATACACTCACCACTCTCTGCATGAAAAGGGTGCTCTTTAGGTCCCCTTTGAATGTTTCCCCTCTCCTCTCAAACCGATGCCCTCAAGTTTTGGACTCTCCTGCACTGGGGAAAACATTTTGGCTATTCATCCCAACTATGCCCATCATAATTTTATAAAATGCATTGCGGTCACACCTCAGCCTCCACATTACATTCCAAACCCAAAACCTCGACCACTCAGGAGGAAAATGACAAGATATGCACAGAACGAACACCCCCTTCAACTTCTTCTTCAGGTTATATAGACACCTGACTCAGAGCTATCCATTGTCAATCAATTTCTGCCCTGAGTTATCATCCTGGTACTCTATTCCAAATGACACTACACTACAGTGAACTGGAGCAAAGAGAATTGTAAGGGATAGGATTTGGAAACATCTGGATAGGAATAATGTGATCAAGGACCGTCAGCATGGTTTTCTGAAGGGCAGGTCGTGCCTCATAACCCTTATTGAATTCTTTGAGAAGGTGACTAAGGAGGTGGACGAAGGGAACGCGATTCATGTGGTGTATATGGATTTT
>NW_025158449.1:0-1496 GCF_004010195.1 Chiloscyllium plagiosum
TATTCAAAAACATTCTGTAACCTCCTACAGTACTTAAACATTTGAAAACACTCTGTAACCTCCTACAGTATATAAATGTTCAAAAACACACTGTAACCTCTAACAGTATATAAACATTCAAAAACACACTGTTACCTCCAACAGTATATAAACATTCAAAAACACTCTGTAGCCTCCTACAGTATATAAACATTCAAAAACACTCTGTAACCTCCTGCAGTATATAAACATTCAAAGACACACTGTAACCTCCTACACTACATAAACATTCAAAAACACTCTGTAACCTCCTATAGTATATAAACAATCAAAAACACACTGTAAACTACAACAGTATAAAAATATTCAAAAACATTCTGTAACCTCCTACAGTACATAAACATTTGAAAACACTCTGTAACCTCCTAGTGTATATAAACATTCAAAATCACACTGTAACCTCCTACAGTATATAAACATTCAAAAACACAATGGAACCTCCTACAGTATATAAACATTCAAAAACACACTGTTACCTCCTACAGTATATAAACAGTCAAAAACACACTGTAACCTCCTACAGTATATAAACAGTCAAAGACAATCTGTAACCTCCCAGTGTATATAAACATTCAAAATCACACTGTAACCTCCGACAGTATATAAACTTTCAAAAATACTCTGTAACCTCCTACAGTATATAAACAGTCAAAAACACACTGTAACCTCCGACAGTATATAAACATTCAAAATCACACTGTAACCTACTACAGTACATAAACATTGAAATTCACACGGAAACATCCTACAGTATATAAACAGTCAAAGACAATCTGTAACCTCCTACAGTATATAAACAGTCAAAAACACACTGTAACCTCCGACAGTATATAAACATTCAAAATCACACTGTAACCTACTACAGTACATAAACATTCAAATTCAAACGGAAACATCCTACAGTATATAAACATTCAAAAACACTCTGTAACCTCCTATACATTATAAACATTCAAAAACACTCTGTAACTTCCTACAGTATATAAACAGTCAAAATCATACTGTAACCTACTACAGTATATAAACATTCAAAATCACAATGTAACCTCCTACAGTATATAAACATTCAAAAACACACTGTAACCTCCAACAGCATACAAATATTCAAAAACACTCAGTAACCACCTACAGTACATAAACATTCAGAAACACCCTGTAACCTACTACAGTGTATAAACATTCAAAAACACCCTGTATCCTCCTACAGTTTATAAACATTCAGAAACACACTGTAACCTCCTACACAACATCAACATTCAAAAACACTCTGTAACCTCCTATAGTATATAAACATTCAAAAACACTCTGTAACCTCCTACAGTATATAAACAGTCAAAAACACACTGTAACCACCTACAGTATATAAACATTCAAAAACACACTGTAAAATCCAACAGCATACAAATATTCAAAAATACTCAGTTACCACCTACAGTATATAAACATTCAGAAACATT
>NW_025158450.1:0-1496 GCF_004010195.1 Chiloscyllium plagiosum
AGGTTTTAAAGTTGTTTAATAAGATAATGACGTAATACACCAGTGTTGTTTACGGCTCGGAACGTTTACCATCACGATCCAAGATTTAAATGCACCATCTCTCACTCGTGATAATACAGTTTTCAATGTTTCTCTCCCCTTACGTGTTATGAAGAGGTTTGAAAACGTGGTTTTGATGAGGACAGTGCATCTTCAACACCGTGTGACGGAGTGGGTGTCTGTTTGAATTCTCACTTGTGATAATACAGTTTTAAATGTGTCAGTGTTACTTTCCCCACTCTCTGGGGGATGTCGCTGCCACTATCCCGACTCCACCCTTCACTCTCGGGGTGATACCATTTTTAGCATCCTTTCTGTCTGAGAATGTCATTGTTCATGTCCCTCCCTCTCTCAGGGACTGGGTGGGTGTTTCACATGCACCTGGTTTGTTAGATCCATTCTTGTGAAATGGGTAATCCCTGTTTTACTCTGGTAACAGTGAGTTAAAGCCCGACACAGTTCACCCTTCATCTCCATCATATCTCAGGGCCTAAGGTTGGTCAGTACTGTCTGGCACCAGATCAATCCCACCACTTCCCACAGTTTTCCCTCTTTCCTATCTTTACTGGACACCTTGTATCCAGGAATCCCCAATCCCGGATCTCTGTTAGCGCCACAAGATCAGATTTCCACTTGACAATCTGCATCTGTAACCCCCCCAATACTGTATTATTAACCCATTTCAGTCTGTATCCCATCAATCAGGATCCCTAATAGCAAAGGCTGTATTTAAATAATCTCAGTGACTGTGGAGACCTGGTGAGGTTGGAAACAATCAGCAGGATCAGTCACACCATTTGCATTCTGCACAGGGCTCGGGATTCCAGGGGGCCCATTGTGCTCGGATCTGGGACTGAGGAGCAAGAGCGAGGCCTGCAATCTCTGGTCTCTGTCCCTGATTTGTGGGTCCACTCTGATGGAGACCATTGTGAAAGCCATAGTCAACATCGCCACCTACTGACTTTGAGAAGAAAGAACATGCAGTGCTTGTGGGAATAACCTGAATGTGATCAGAGGACAAGATCAAAAATCATACGACACCAGGTTATTGTCCAACAGGTTTATTAGAAAATACAATCTTTCGAAGCCTTGCCTCTTCTTTCAGGTGCTCAGAGGAGCAAACAAGGTGAATTTAATCAACAGAGAAAACAAACTCTGCTGTTCATTTCCTTCTCGGTTGACTCTGTTCTCCTCAATGACATGAACAAGAGAAAAGGCAAGAATAAAGAATATAAGGACACCACACCAGTGACCTCCGAGTATGTGAAAAATATTTGGTGAGAATATCTTCCTGCTTTTTCAATGTTTGGTATCAATTCAAAGCAGAAAGAGTCTTTCTCTCACCTTCCCTCCTTGAAACGTTTACTCCAGTGATGGAGAGGGATAAGTGTGCACTACAGGGCAAGAGTTATAGCTGGGTGCAAGGAAATTATGATGCGGTGAGGCATGACTTAGGA
>NW_025158451.1:0-1496 GCF_004010195.1 Chiloscyllium plagiosum
AGATCTAAAAGTTGAAGTTCTAAATTGGAGAAACGCCAGAACTTTCAAAAGCTGATTGGAGGCAGATGTTCGCAAGTAAAGGGAAATGGAAAGCCTTCAGAAATGAGATAACAAGGCTGGTAGGTATAGGGAATGCTGGATGATTAAAGAAATTGAGGGTTTGGTTAAGAAAAAGAAAAAGATATGTCAGGTATTGACAGCGTAGATTGAGTGAATCCTTAGAAGAGTATAAAGAAAGTAGGAGTATACTTAAGAGGGAAATCAGGAGGGCAAAAAGGGGACATGAGATAACTTTGGCAAATAGAATTAAGGAGAATCCAAAGGGTTTTTACAAATATATTAAGGACAAAAGGGTAACTAGGGAGAGAATAGGGCCCCTCAAAGATCAGCAAGGTGGCCTTTGTGTGGTGCCACAGAAAATGGGGGAGATACTAAATGAATATTTTGCATCAGTATTTACTGTGGAAAAGGATATGGAAGATATAGACTGTAGGGAAATAGATGGTGACATCTTGCAAAATGTCCATAATTACAGAGGAGGAAGTGCTGGATGTCTTGAAATGGTTAAAAGTGGATAAATCCCCAGGACCTGATCAGGTGTACCTGAGAACTCTGTGGGAACTAGAGAATTGATTGCTGGGCCTCTTGCTGAGATATTTGTATCATCGATAGTCACAGGTGAGGTGCTGGAAGACTGGAGGTTGGCAAAGGTGGCGCCACTGTTTAAGAAGGGCGATAAAGACAAGTCAGGGAACTATAGACCAGTGAGCCTGACCTCGGTGGTGGGCAAGTTGTTGGAGGGACAGGATGTACATGTATTTGGAAAGGCAAGGACTGATTTGGGATAGTCAACATGGCTTTGTGCGTGGGAAATCATGTCTCACAAACTTGATTGAGTTTTTGAAGAAGTAATAAAGAAGATTGATGAGGGCAGATCAGTAGATGTGATCTATATGGACTTTAGTAAGGCGTTCGACAAGGTTCCCCATGGGAGACCTATTAGCAAGCTTACATCTCATGGAATACAGGGAGAACTAGCCATTTGGATACAGAACTGGCTCAAAGGTAGAAGACAGAGGGTGATGCTGGAGGGTTGTTTTTCAGACTGGAGGCCTGTGACGAATGGAGTGCCACAAGGATCGGTGCTGGGCCCTCTACTTTTTGTCATTTATATTGGATGCAAGCATAAGAGGTACAGTTAGTAAGCTTGCAGATGACATGAAAATTGGAGGTGTAGTCGGCAGCAAAGAGGGTTACCTCAGATTACAACACGATCTGGACCAGATGGGCAGTGGCAGATGGAGTTCAATTCAGATAAGTGCGAGGTGCTACATTTTGGGAAAGCAAATCTTAGCAGGACTTATACACTTAATAGTAAGGTCCTAGGGAGTGTTGCTGAGCAAAGAGACCTTGGAATGCAGGTTCATAGCTCCTTGAAAGTGGAGTCACAGGTAGATAGGACAGTTTGGTATGCTTTCCTGTATTGGTCAGAGTAT
>NW_025158452.1:0-1496 GCF_004010195.1 Chiloscyllium plagiosum
AAGCCACTGCTTGCAGATATCAACACTTAGCAATGGATGGCGAAAGATCTGACTCCGCAACTAGAGAAGCGAATCACTGTTATGGTGATGAAACGTCTTCAGAAGCATCTTGCAGCTCGGCGACCAAGGGACTAATATACTGGCAGGGAGATTTGCTAGACTTGCTCGGGAGGATTTGAAGTGGTGCGGATGGGGGCATCAGTGTGACGTAAGGAGATAGTGTGGAAAGAAGAGATCCATCTGAGACTGGAACGTCTGAATAAAGAAGCAAGCCAATTACTGAAGGCAGACAGGGACAAAGCAGGGAACAAAATAGGACTGATAAATTAAATTACATTTATTTCAATGCAAGGGAACTAACAGAAAAGCCAGATAAACTCAGGGCATAGTGAGGTACATGGGACTGGGATATCATAAGTATTACAGAAACATGGCTCAGTGATGGACAGGGAACGTAGCTTAATGTTGCAGGATACAAATGATACAGGAAGGACAGAAAGAGAGGCAAGAGAGGAAGAGGAGTGGAGTTTTTGATAAGGGATAGCATTACAGCTTTACTTATGGTGGATACTCCCGAAAATACACCATGGAGGTTATTTGGCTGGAACTGAGAAACAAGAAAGGGATGACCTCCTTATTGAGATTGTATCATATACCCCTTAATCGTGGAAGAAAAGTGAGAAACAAATTGGTGAGGGGATCTCAATTATTTGTAAGAATAATAGAGTGGCAATCGTAGGGGAATTTCCTTTCCAAACATAGGCAGCGTCTGCTGTAGCGCTAAGGGTTTAGTGTGAGAGGAATTTGTTAATCATATCGAAGAACTTTCAGGAAATGGATGCACCGACTAGTGAAGATGCAAAACGTGACCTACAATTGGGAAATAAGGCAGAGCAGCTGACTGAGGTGTCAGTGGTGGTACACATTGGGGCCAGCGACCATAATTCTATTAGTTTTGAAGTAGTGATGGAAAAAGATAGACCGGATCTAAAAGCCGCAGTTCTAAAGTGGAGAAAGGCCAATTTTACGGTATTAGGCAAGAACTTTCAAAAGCTGATTGGTGGATGATATGCACAGTTAAAGGGACGACTGGACACTGGGAAACTGCAGAAACAAAATAACAAGAGTGCAGAGATTGCATATTCCTGCAAGATTGCAAGGGAAGGCGGATTGGTGTAGGGAATACTCGATGAAGAAAGAAATTCAGGTTTGCTTAATAAAAAGAAGGAAGTTAATGTCAGGTATAGACAGGATAGATCAATTGACTCCGTAGAAGAGTAATAGAAGCATTCTAAAGAGGAAAATAAGGATGGCAAAGAGTGGACATGCGATAGATTTGGTAAATAAAGTTAGGGACTATATAAAGAGATTTTATTTACAAGTACATTAAGGACTAAAGTGCAACTCGGGAGAGAACAGGGACCCTCAATGACCAGCAAGGTGGGCTTTGTTTGGATCCACAGGAGATGAAAGGGTGATTAACGAGTATTTGGCAT
>NW_025158453.1:0-1496 GCF_004010195.1 Chiloscyllium plagiosum
GACACTGTATAACAGTCTAAAAGCTGAGGCACTGTATAACAGTTTAATATCTGGGGCACTGTATAACAGTCTAATAGCTGAGACACTGTATAACAGTCTAATATCTGGGACATTGTATAACAGTCTAATAGCTGAGACACTGTATAACAGTCTAATAGCTGGGACACTGTATAACAGTCTAATATCTGGGACATTGTATAACAGTCTAATAGCTGACTGCAGTCCTCACTTTCTCCTAGAAGACACTATAACAGTCTAATGTCTGGGATACTGTATAACAGTTTAACATCTGGGACATTATATAACAGTCTAAAATCAGGGACTCTGTATCACAGTCGAATATCTGGGACACTGTTGGGCATCTTATATCTGGGGGCACCGTACGGCAGTCTAACAGCTGGGGGAATATATAACAGTCTAATAACTGGGGCAATATATAACAGTCTAAAAACTGGGCAATGTATATCAGTCTAATATCTGGGACACTGTATAACAGTCTAACAGCTGGGACACTGTATAACAGTCTAATAGCTGGGTCACTGCATAACAGTCTAATAGCTGGGACATTGTGTAACAGTCTAATAGCTGGGACACTGAATGGCTGTCTAATATTTGGGGCCCTGAATAACAGTCTAACAGCTGAGGCACTGTATAACAGTCGAGCAGCTGGGGCACTGCCTAACAGTGTAATATCTGGGGGGCACTGTATAACAGTCTAATATCAGGCCACTGTATAACAGGCTAATATCTAGGGGAACTGTATAACAGTCTAACAGCTGGGACACTGTATAACAGCTGGGATACTGCATAACCAGTCTAATATCTGGGACACTGTAGAACAGTCTAATATCTGGGGGCACTGTATAACAGTCTAATATATGGGGCATTGTATAACAGTCTAATATATGGGGCATTGTATAACAGTCTAATACCTGGGGGCTCTGTATAACAATCTAATAGCAGGGACGCTGTATAACAGTTAAATATCTGGGGAGTACTATATAATAGTCTAATATCTGGGGCACTTTATAACAGTCTAATATCGGGGGGAACTGTATACGGGTCTAATATATGGGGCATTGTATAACAGTCTAATATTTGGGAACACTGTATAACAGTCTAATATCTGGGGGCACTGTATAACAGTCTAATATCAGGCCACTGTAGAACAGTCTAATATCTGGGGGCACTGTATAACAGTTTAACAGCTGGGGCACTGTATAACAGTTTAATATCTGGGGCACTGTATAACAGTTTAACAGCTGGGGCACTGTATAACAGTCTAACAGCTGGGGCACTGCATAGCAGTCTAATAGTTGGGACACTGTATAACAGTTTAACAGCTGGGGCACTGCATAACAGTCTAACACCCAGGGCACTGTATAACAGTCTAACAGCTGGGGCACTGTATAACAGTTTAATATCTGGGGCACTGTATAACAGTCTAACAGCTGGGGCACTGTATAGCAGTCTAATAGTTGGGACACTGTATAACA
>NW_025158454.1:0-1496 GCF_004010195.1 Chiloscyllium plagiosum
ATTGGCGTAAATGACTGTGGGGCTGGTTAATATCAGACAGGGGGAGATTGGTGTCAGTGAATGTGGGGCTTGATTATATCAGACCGGGGGAGATTGGTGTCAGTGACTGTGGGGCTGGGCTGGTTTATATCAGACAGTGGAAGATTGGTGGCAGTGACTGTGCTGCTTGTTTATATCAGACAAGCGGAGATTGGCGTCAGTGACTGTGGGTTGGTTTATATCAGACAGGGGGAGATTGGCGTCAGTGACTGTTTGGCTGGTTTATATCAGACAAGGGGAGATTGGCGTCAGTGACTGTGGGGCTGGTTTATATCAGACAAGGGAAGATTGGTGTCAGTGACTGTTTCCTGGTTTATATCAGACAGGGGGAGATAGGCGTTAGTGACTGTGGGGCTGGTTTATATCAGACAGGGGGAGATTGGCGTTAGTGAATGCGTGGCTTCTTTATATCAAACAGGGGGACATTGGTGTCAGTGACTGTGGCGCTGGTTTGTATCAGGCAGGGGGAGATTGGCGTCAGTGACTGTGGGGCTGTTTTTTTATCAGACAGGGGGAGATTGGTGTCAGTGACTGTGGGGCTGGTATATATCAGAGAGGGAGAGATTGGTGTCAGTGACTGTGGGTCTGGTTGTTTATCAGGAAGGGTGAGATTGGTGTCTGTGACTGTGGGGCTGGGTCATATCCGACAAGGGCAGATTGGTGTCAGTGACTGTGGGGCTGATTTATAACAGTCAAGGGGAGATTGGTGTAAGTGACTGTCGGTCTGGTTTATATCATGCAGGGTGAGATTTGTGTCAGTGACTGTGGAGCTGGTTGATCTCCGACAAGGGGAGATTGGTGTCAGTGATTTTGGGGCTGGTTTATATCAGACAAGGGTAGTTTTGTGTCAGTGACTGTGGGGCTGGTTTGTATCAGGCAGGGGGAGATTGGTGTCAGTGACTGTGGGTCTGGTTTATATCAGACAGGGAGACATTGGTGTCATTGACTATGGTGCTGGTTTATTTCAGACAAGGGGAGGTTGGTGACAGTGACTGTGGGTCTGGTTTAGATCAGACAGGGGGAGATTATTGACAGTGGCTCTGCGGCTGGTTTAAATCAGATAGGGGGAGATTGGTGTCAGTGACTGTGGGCCTGGTTTATATCAGACAGGGAGAGATTAGTGTCCGTGACTGTGTCTCCCAACTTCACCATCAAGCACTGACGTCTACACCATTGAAGCCAAACGCCAACTCGAGGACACCTCTCCCTCCTGCCCCCTCGACTATGACCCAACCCCCATCACCAATCCATCATCTCCCAGACCATACAGAACCTCATCACGTCAGGAGATCTCCCACCCATGGCGTCCAACCTCATAGTGCGGGAACCCTGCACTGATCGGTTCTACCTCCTTCCCAAGATCCACAAGCCTGACCAACCTGGCCGACCCATTGTCTCAGCATGCTCCTTCCCCACTGAACTCTTCTGTACCTACCTCGACACTGTCCTATCCCCCT
>NW_025158455.1:0-1496 GCF_004010195.1 Chiloscyllium plagiosum
ATACACGGCACAATTAACGTCAACCTGTTCAGCACTATCTGCAATCACTTCACTTCCCCGCTTCCTGAAATTTCACGCTCACAATTGGGCAATAATGCAGTTGGAGAATTCATTCAGAGTCGCCATGCGCGGGCGAACGATGTGCAATGCTTGTTTTCACTTTGAGCAAGTGTTTCCTTTTACCCTGTTCGCTGTAATGGGAGCTCGGTCCCATCCCTCCTTCAGGCAGTCCGATCTCGTTTAACATAGTTGCGCCGGTGTTTCTGCACACGGAAATTTCAGAAATGAGGCCCCGTCCGGAATCTCTCCCAAGTACGCCCAACTGAAGGCCCGAAGTGAGAATCATACCGCTGGACCAACGAGACACAGGCCTTTCCAGGCGCGCGCTGCCCTGACCCCGGACGCTCCAAACGCCCTCCCCGAAGCAGCTGAGACTTGCTCAGTGTGAAAAACGTTTAAGTTGCCCCAGAATCGCCAGCAGCAAAGAGATTCCACAACATTTGCTTCTCATTCCGTCTCCCTGCGCCCAGGACCCTGCTGTTTGTCCCGTTCCCAGTCACTGGACTCTCTCCACTGGCGGATAATTAAACCATTTTGTTTCTACTTGCAACTGTTCTGCGGGAGGGCAGAGCCCATTCGCTCTTCTGCTTTCTCTCAATCACTTGGGATGGGAGACGTCAGTTCCACTAATGCGGAGGAAATGGGCAAGTTTTAACTACATTACAAAGGTCTGTAATCAAAGAGACAGCAAGATGCTGTGCTGGTGGGACAGAGAGAAATGGACACCGGAAACTGTTCCCTCAGGTAAGTTCATATGAGTGTATTTGTGTGCAGCCTGTTCGGTGCTCAGAATTCGTCTGCATACAGCAATCCTGCAGAAAGACTTTTCTAACACGGGCGTCTGTTTATTTGCTGCGAACGGGCAGCAGTGAACATCTGAGCCCCAACTGTCCCAGATGAAGTTGAAAATGAGCCATTGTTTATCCCTCAGCCGCTCTGTCCCAGAGACAGGGAGAG
Organism: Chiloscyllium plagiosum; assembly: GCF_004010195.1. Taxonomy (NCBI): domain Eukaryota; kingdom Metazoa; phylum Chordata; class Chondrichthyes; order Orectolobiformes; family Hemiscylliidae; genus Chiloscyllium; species Chiloscyllium plagiosum. Next base: position 1,018 of record NW_025158455.1, read on the forward strand.
GGGCGGCATAAACGCGTGACGTCATTCCGCCGCAGCCTGAAGCCGTTCAGTCAATCATTTCCATGTGACTCTCTGTCACTATAATCTCTCCGAGGCGATTCGCAATCGGTGATATGTGTCCTAATCACTTGGAGCTGTGTCTGTGTGGTGATGCTGCTTTCGAAATGCTGATCGTCCTGTCATTCACGTCTGAACCGGAGTGGGGAATTATTGCAGGGAATGAATACGACCGCAAATAATGTGGCTTTGCGGCTCAGTGGTTAACACTGCTGTCTCATAACGGGACCTGAATTCGATCCTATCGTTGTGCGGCTTGTTTGTGTGGAGTTTGTTCAATCTCTTCGTGTCTGCGTGGGTTTCCTGCGGTGCTCCGGATTCCTTCCACAGTCAAAAGATGTGCAGCTTAGGTGTAGTGACCATGCTAAACTGCCCCATAGTGCCCAGACGTCGGTAGGTTAGGCGCATCAGTCAGAAGTAAA
>NW_025158456.1:0-1496 GCF_004010195.1 Chiloscyllium plagiosum
AAGGTGCTGCATGCAACAGTGAGAGTGGTGGAGCATGAGCCTTGTTCAGGGGTAGGTGCGGTAACAGATACACAGTGAGTGTGAGGGAGCAGAGAAGATGGTGACCCTTATCCTGATAGAGCGGGGAAGGTTATTCTGCTTGTCGTGTATTGCTGGACATTTCCTCAGACCACAGATACTGCAGTGAGCTGGGTGGGGAGCTCAGAGCATGCTCGATGGGTCTGGTGGTGTGGCCACCTCTGGGAAGAGAATGGACCCCTCTGTACTAGCCCATCCACCAGGCTCTCCATGCCCCTGTCGACAAACCGTGGTGCAATTGTCCCTTATCTGCCATGCTCGGGGTAAGCTATGCAGGGCAGCTCCAAGCTGAGAAAGCTCAATCATGTGCCTTTTAAAGATGACACAAGTGCCAGGGATCACTGAATATCCAGGGGCATCTGCGTGATGGTGTGTAACTCCAGCCATGAAGGACTCCCATTTACAAAGCTGTAGAACAAATGCTCATCCAAAACTCTCCATCATCTGACCTCACACCAATATCCCTTTTTCCCATCTTTCCTGGGAAGACTGGCTCATGTTACAGGATGCTATCAAAGTGTCTACATTTCAGCATTCTGCAACCTTGGAACACATTCTTCCATGACACTGTCTTCCAGTCTCCCCCTCTCTGTCTACTTCCCAAACCCCTCCCATGTGGTGATATTTAAACTGATTCCCCCGCCATCTCTCTCTGGCAGTAAAGTTCACACCCATAGCACCCCTTGTCATGGTACAATGGAGATATGGAGCCGTAGATAGGTGGGAGCTGTACATACTGTACCTACAGCACGGGCTGCAAGTTTCCCCGGGCTGGGCAGTGATCTAACACAGTGTTACTGAGCAATGCACTGGGGAGGGGTGCACAGCTCTACATTCTGGGAGGGTAACTGCTCCTGGTTTACAGATCGATGCACTAGGGTGGTGTACACAGTCCTACATGCTGGGTGGGTAACTGCTCCTGGTTTACAAAGCAACGCACTGCTGTTTTCTGCATAGCACCCCGTGCTGGACAGATATATAATCTGGGTTTATAGATCAATGCACTGAACTGATCTGTGCGTTTGAAGTTAAGTGCTCTGACATGATCTGTGCAGTCTTTCAATCTGGACAGATTGCTGGGTTGTCTTGCCCAGTGCAAAGGATGAATCTGCACACAGTGTTCCACTCTGGACAGATTGCTGGATTGTATTGACCAGTGTAATGGATGAATCTAGACAGATTGCTGGTTTGTACTGAGCAGTACACTGGCCTGGTCATCACAGTGTGCCACGGTGAACAGATATCTCCTCTGGCTTTATAGTGTCTGGGCTGGTTCTGTGAGGTGGATTGAGAATGTGGTAAATCTAACCATTTCAGCATGAATCTGGACAGATTGCTGGTTTGTACTGAGCAGTACACTGGCCTGGTCATCACAGTGTGCCACAGTGAACAGATATCTCCTCTGGCTTTATAGTGTC
>NW_025158457.1:0-1496 GCF_004010195.1 Chiloscyllium plagiosum
TTACAGTGAATTGCAAAATTGGGAAATGTATGCATTTTGCATTTTAACTATTAAATACTGAAGAAATGAACGTAAATATATTTATAAGTTAGGAACAGGCTTTAAAGGTTAGTCAAGCATGAATTGATGAATTGGTGTTTGAAGTTATGGGGAGCTGGAAATATTGCAATATTTCTTTAAAAAATGGAAAAAGGGGAAAAACGTAATACTTATCCTCTTCGGGAGGTACCCATAGGGGACAAAGAGATTGGGTTTGTAAGTGCCCCCCTCACCAGTGGGGAGGTCAGAACATTTAAAAAGGAAATGAAGGTCCTGGTTGAGGATCCGGTGGGATTGTCTGAACAAATGGATCAATTTTTGTGGCCCAGTCTGTTTCCCTGGGCTGAATTAATGTCTATTTTGAATATACTATTTACTGGGGAGGAAAGGGGACTTATATGAGGATCTGCCATTAAAATATGGGACAGGGAAGACCCGATTGGAGATGGGGAGGCTGGACAGGGAGAGGTGAAGTTTCCCCTCAGAGACCCCCAGTGGGAAAACCAAAACCCGGAGCATAGAGAAGAAATGAGGGAATTGAAAGACCTTATTCTGAAAGGAATAAGAGAGGCAGTTCCGAAGTCACAGAATTTGATTAAAGGCTTTGAAATTAGACAGGAGAAAGATGAGACTCACTCAGCTTTCTTGCAAAGATTAAGGGACTCAATGCAGAAATACTCTGGAACGAACCCTGAGGACCCAGTGGCACAGGGTCTTTTGAAAGTACATTTTGTGACGAAGGCATGGCCAGACATACAGAGAAAAATACAGAAGATAGAAGGGTGAAGTGAAAAACCATTAGATGAATTGTTAAGAGAGGCAAAGAAAGTGTTTGTGAAAATGATGGTAGCTACGGTTGATGGGGTAATTAAGGGGAGAATGGAACCAATAGTGATCAACCGGAGCGGCAGGAGGCAGCATGTAGGACAGAGAGGAAGAGGAAGAGGGAGTGGACAAGGGGGAACATTTGATAGAGGGTTTGAGCGACAGGGGCAGAGATGGAATTCTCTACAGGCAGAATGCTATTATTGTGGAAAGATAGGGCATTTTAAGCGGGAGTGTCCTGATCTACAAAGGGAAGAAAGGGCAATTCCGCTTATGAATTATGATGAAGAATAAGGGTGTCAGGGGTTCCTGCCCTCGGGGGCCCACCAGGAACCCTTGATAAACTTGAAGTTGGGACCGTGTATGGAGGAGGTAGTCTTCCTAGTAGATACGGGGGCAGCACGGTCATTGCTGAATTTTAAAACAAAGAAGGTAGAAATGTTAACATGGTCAATTACTGTTTCGAGGGTGAAAGGGGAAGGATTTACTGTTCCACTATTTGAACCTATGATGATAGAAGATCCTAAGGATAGGGTCACAGGGGAACTGCTGTATATCCCTGATATAAGAAGTAACTTACTGGGGAGAGACCTAATTAACCTTTTAGGACTGGAGATTGGAATTCAGGAAAA
>NW_025158458.1:0-1496 GCF_004010195.1 Chiloscyllium plagiosum
GTACACAGGAGATGGACCAGAATGCTGCCTGGATGGAGGGCAGTTCTGACTAAGAAAGTTGGAGGGAACTAAGGCTTTTCTCATGGGAGTGAAGAAGGGGGTAAGGTGAACTGGTAGAGGTGAACAAGGTGATGGAGAAAGTGAGGTCTGCAGATGCTGGAGATCAGAGCTGAAAATGTGTTGCTGGAACAGCGCAGCAGGTCAGGCAGCATCCAGGGAACAGGAGAATCGACGTTTCGGGCATAAGCCCTTCTTCAGGAATCCTGAAGAAGGTCTTATGCCCGAAATGTCGATTCTCCTGTTCCGTGAACAAGGTGATGTGGGGTACAGAGTGAGTGAATAGTCAGAGACTTTTCCTCCTACGGAATAAATGGCTATTACAAGGCAGCATAATTTTAAGGTGATTGGAGGATGGATAAGAGCATAGAGAATGGTAGGTGGTTGGAATGCACTGCCAATGGTGGTCGTAAAATTAGATACTTTCGAAACATTTAATAGACTCTTGGATAGAAACATGGATAATAGTAAAATGAAGGGTATGTCGGTTAGTTTGGTCTTACAGATGGATAAAAGGTTGGCATGAAATCATGGCCGAAGCGTCTTGGGCTGAACTGTTCTGTGTTCTATCTTCTGTCTGGTAAACTGGGTAATAAGCTCAGATCATTGCAAAAAGGATATGGCATTCAGGAGGAACGAGGGAACTGGATACAAAGTTGGCCTGATGGAAGGAGATGGAGGGTGATGGGAGACATGTTGTTTTTCTGACTGGAGGCATGTGACCAACGGTGTAGTGGGTCCCCTGTTGTTTGTTATTTGGATAAATGGTTTGGGTGGGAATATTGGTTTCCTGGTAAGTAAAGTTTTTGGGTGACACTGAAATTGGTGGTAAAGTGGACAGTGAAGAAGGTTATCTGTGATACATCAGGATGAACAGTACTGCTGGGATAGGGGGCTGAAGAATAGCAGATGGAGTTTAATTAGATAAATGTGAGGTGTTCCATTTTGGTGAAACAAACCAGGGTGGGACTTATAGAGTTAATGATCGGACCCTGGGTAGTATTGTCAGTCAGTGACCCAGGTACACAGTTCTTTGTAAGTGGTGTCACAGGTAGACAGGCTGGGGAAGCAGGTGTTTGGGATGGTTACCTTCATTGGGTAGAGCATTGAGAGTAAGAGTTGGGATGTCATGCTGTGGCTGTAAAAGACATTGGTGGGGCCACCATTAAAACATTGTTGATCAGTAGGAAGAACTCATCCAGTTCACTAACCTCCTTCAGGGAAGGACACCAAATATTCTAACCTGGTCTGGCTAACATGTGACTCCAGACCCACAGCAATATGGCTGACTCTGAGTTACCCTCTGGGTAATTAGCATGGCGTCAAAGAACGTTGCTCCAGGCAGTGACACCCACATCCCATGAATGAATATATAAAAATACCTACGTCCCTCCCTACCTCTGCAAACTCCTACAGTGGCAGCAATCCGTCCTGGCTTT
>NW_025158459.1:0-1496 GCF_004010195.1 Chiloscyllium plagiosum
GTGAGGACAAGATGAGGTTGAGTTGCAAGGTCTGTTGGCTTACCCTGTCCCCGACAAAACAGAGACTTTGGCAGGAGAACAAAAATTGGAAGTTTACTTAAATATTGATCCTCTCGTTTATCTCTCTCAAAAGGCAATTGTTTGGTCCATCAAATTTGTAATGGATCTTTTATAGAGTCATAGAGATGTACAGCACAGTATTCTTCCAGTAACGAGTGACCAGAAGTGTACTCAGTACTCTAGAAGTGGCCTCACCAACATCCTGTACAACCTCAACATGATGGGCCAACTCCTATACGCAGTGGTGGGAACAATAAATGCAATGGTGCTAAATGCCTTCTTAACCACCCTGTCCACCAATGATGCAACTTTCAAAGAACTATGTATCTGAATGCCCCTCCACCTCAATGTTTCTCTGTTTCACAACATGATCTAGGGCCCTACCATTAACTGTACAAGTCCTGCCCTTCCTTGTTTTAAGAAAATGCAAGCCGTCACTTTTATTCATACCTCTCAGCTAACCGACGAAGGAGCAGCGTTCCGAAAGCAAGTGCTTCCAAATAAACGTGTTGGATTATAACCTGGTGTTGTGTGAATTTTAACTTTGTACACCCCAGTCCATTACCAGCTACTCCACATTGTTTCTAGTGAATACAGCCCACATCGCCCAGTGCTGCCAGTAAACTTTAAAATGCTGATGTAACAACACATTACCTGCAGTCCTGAAAAGTTTACAATTTCTAACAATACTAGCTCCTCATTCACTGCTCCATCTGATACACGACATTGGAAACTTCGTGCAGAAGGCTGAAAGAAATGAGCAGCTTTAAAACAAAAACCTCTTGGAGCTCAAAGCTTTTAATGAGAGCTTGAGCCCGGCGATAAGTTCAGGTAACCTTTATTGTGACAACTTTGTTACAGCTTCAGATTCCCCCCAGTAAAAAGGCATGGAAAACGTAGCTGCTTTTCAAACAACTCTAGGTCAAAGCGTGCAAACACCATCCCACCTCACTTCCTTTACTATTGGTAACCACCAAGTTGTCCCTTTGTAATTGGATCCTTGGTACAACCTTAATCCAGAGGAAGTGTTGCCTCAGTCAGCAATTTCAACCCAGACCCTGTCTCCATGTAAGATTCTCCCAGCCCATCTGCTGGGGGAGGGTGGTTGGAGAGTTGGGGCAGAAGAGAGTCAACAAGACTGCTGTGGTTTTGGAGTCACCTGTTAGTGAGACCAGGTAAAGGATACAGCTAGGGTGGAACAAACAGATATCCACAGAGCTGCTTTTGAGGCGATGAGCCAAGAGTTTGGAAATGAGACTAGAACAGTGAGGGGCTTTAAATCGTGATCGAAATGAAGCAGGCACCTGAGCATTAAATATTGGGTGAGGACAAGATGAGGCACCTGAGCATCATTTCCAGTGCGAGCAGCAGCGAAGGTAAGACCGTTTGGTTTTAAAAATACATACCGGTAGCGGGCAGCGGTGTTTTTTTTTTCT
>NW_025158460.1:0-1496 GCF_004010195.1 Chiloscyllium plagiosum
TTTCTTGTCCTTCAGGCAAGCATTCTTAAACAGGTTTGCGTTCTCAAAGGGTGATTTTTAATGTAAGACAGAAGATTCATGTGTTTGGGTCTGGTTCACACAGATCCAACGGGACTTTGCAATTACTTTCAGTGAGTTGGTGATTTTAGCTCGCTGTTGGAGCTGAACCCTGGAGTTCCCTGTCACTGGGGATACTTTATCTTTAACTTCATGAAGGCCAGATTGCTTTTTGTAATTTGCCTCTAACAAGGGTGTGTTATGGAATGCGTCATACAATGCAACAATAGATGGTGTACGATAATATGATATATTATCTTGTCATGAATTTTAATATAACACAGGAACAGATCCTTGAGCGCTTCAAGTCTGCACTGACACATTTTGCCCTTCCAATGAAAGATGTTTTCACTTTCCTATAATTTCTTGTTATTCATGTGATCGTCCATGTTCATGTTTCTTGAATGTTCCTATTGTGTCTGCTTCTAACATTACCTTTGGCAGCCCGTTCCAAATATTATCCACTTTTAGAGTAAAAAAACTTGCACCATATCTTTTAAATCTATCCCACATGCACAAACTTTAAACCTGTGTCTCCTACAATTTACATATCCACGATGAGTACCAACCTCATGCTTTCACTCTGCCCATGCAGTTCAGAATCTTTTAAAGATCTATCCGGTAATTCTTCCCCATTCGTCATTCCAAAGAAAGCAACCCCAGTCTATCCAACTGTAATTCTGAGGTGAAATCCCAGAACAGAAAAACTCAACATTCCGGTAAGCCTTTTCTCTTCGCTGTCCAAAACATTCATAACCATCTGGTCATGTGGTAACCGGAAGTGTACGCAATATTCCAAGTATGGCCAAACTATAATTCCATACAACTGCAGCAGAGTTGGTCAGCCTTATGTTCAATGCCTCTGCCAGTGAAGGCAAGCGTGCTGTGGCTCTTTTTAATTACCTTATCAACCTGTGCTACCACCTTTTGCTATCCGTGAAACTGCACACACAGATCATTCTGCCGATCAATAATCCTGAGGGTTCTGCCATTCTATACGTAATTTCCACCGATCCTTGTACTTTCAAATGCAGCACTTCAACTTTTGTACGAATAAGTCATGACCTAATTTCTCAAAGGCTTTGCTGAAGTCTATGTCGACAACATGAATACCATTTGCCTCATCAATCGTTTTCGTGGACTCCTCAATATACTGTACCCATTATTGAGGCATGACTTCCCAGTTCAAATCCGTGCTCTGTTTCGGTAATAGGTTCATTTGCTTCTAAATGCAATAGATCTTGTCCCTCAGAATCAGTTCCAATAATATTTCTATCACCTGAAATTTTGTTAATTCTTCCACTAACCTTCTGAAATAATGGAACAACAATTGACATTGTCCAGTTTGCCGGGACTTAACCTACGGTCAAAAAGCATACAAAGAGGACTCTGAATGCGCCAGGAATTTGCTCTCTTGCCTTCCAGAAGTTTCGGGAATA
>NW_025158461.1:0-540 GCF_004010195.1 Chiloscyllium plagiosum
ACAGCGTGCACTCGGCCTGCACTTAACCTGCACACAGCCTGTACTCAACCTGCACTCAGCCTGCACGTGGCCTGTACTCACCGTGCACTCAACCTGCACTCGGCCTGCACTCAACCTGCACTCGGCCTGCACTCGGCCTGCACTCAAACTGTACTCGGCCTGCACTCGGCCTGCACTCAACCTGCACTCGGCCTGCACTCGTCCTGCACTCAGCCTGCACTCAACCTGCACTCGACATGCACTCGACATGCACTCGGCCTGTACTCAGCGTGCACTCAACCTGCAGTCGGCCTGCACTCTGCCTGCCCTCGGCCTGCACTCGGCCTGCACTCGGCCTGCACTCGGCCTGCACTCAACCTGCACTCAGCGTGCACTCGGCCTGCACTTAACCTGCACTCAGCCTGCACTTAACCTGCACTCAGCCTGTACTCAACCTGCACTCGGCCTGCACTCAACCTGCACTTGGCCTGCACTCAACCTGCACTCTGCCTGCACTCGGCCTGCACTCAGCCTGCACTCGGCCTGCACTCAGCCTGTACT
>NW_025158461.1:587-1496 GCF_004010195.1 Chiloscyllium plagiosum
CCTGCACTCGGCCTGCACTCAACCTGCACTTGGCCTGCACTCAACCTGCACTCTGCCTGCACTCGGCCTGCACTCAGCCTGCACTCGGCCTGCACTCAGCCTGTACTCAACCTGCACTCGGCCTGCACTCGGCCTGCACTTGGCCTGTACTCGGCCTGCACTCAACCTGCACTCGTCCTGCACTCAACCTGCACTTGGCCTGCACTCAACCTGCACTCGACATGCACTCGACATGCACTCAGCCTGTACTCAACCTGCACTCGGCCTGCACTCAGCCTGTACTCAGCCTGCACTCGTCCTGCACTCAGCCTGCACTCAACCTGCACTCGACATGCACTCGGCCAGTACTCAGCGTGCACTCGGCCTGCACTCTGCCTGCCCTCGGCCTGCACTCTGCCTGCCCTCGGCCTGCACTCGGCCTGCACTCAACCTGCACTCAGCGTGCACTCGGCCTGCACTTGGCCTGTACTCATCCTGCACTCGGCCTGCACTTGGCCTGTACACAGCGTGCACTCGGCCTGCACTTAACCTGCACTCAGCCTGTACTCAACCTGCACTCACCCTGCACTCAACCTGCACTCGGCCTGCACTCAGCCTGCACTCAACCTGCACTCGGCCTGCACTCGGCCTGCACTCAACTTGCACTCGTCCTGCACTCAACCTGCACTCGGCCTGCACTCAACCTGCACTCGGCCTGTACTCAGCGTGCACTCAGCCTGCACGTGGCCTGTACTCACCGTGCACTCAACCTGCACTCGGCCTGCACTCAACCTGCACTCGGCCTGGACTCGGCCTGCACTCAACCTGTACTCGGCCTGCACTCGGCCTGCACTCAGCCTGCACTCAACCTGCACTCGGCCTGCACTCGGCCTGTAGTCAACCTGCACTCAGCCTGTATTCGGCCTGCAC
>NW_025158462.1:0-1496 GCF_004010195.1 Chiloscyllium plagiosum
TCCACCCAGATGTAGACCATCCAATTTGTAATTGTCGCACCTCCCCCAGAACCGGTCCCAATGTCCCAAAAATCCGAACCCCTCTCTCCTACACCATTTCTCAAGGCACACATTCTTCCTGATCATTCTATATCTCCTCCTCTGACTAGCACGTGACACTGGTAGCAAGTCTGAGATGACTATCTCTGAGGTCCTACTTTTTAACTTGGTTCCTAACTGTCTAACCATTTCCTTTGGGACCTCATCCAAAAGACGGCACATTAATGTGGAGAGAGTTCATTGAGGCATATAAAGTATTAGAAATACTATGTTAGACTGATGAATGGGCTAACTAACTCCAAATCATGCTGATCTTGAGTTTTTTGAATGTCCTGCGCATTGTAACATATACGCCTTACTCTGCCCAAGTTTATTTTTCAACCTATGATCTGTGTGATCTTGCTTACTATCATCTGCATGTACAACTCGCAAATAAAGCTTTTCACTGGACTTAGCACGTGACAATAAATCCAATCAATTAATTATTTCTCACCCTAACAATGTCTCTTTTAGAAATATATGATCGTCGCTAACCCTCACGTTTCAACGCTGACGTTTCTCCTTGTCTCACGGCATTATCAAGTAAAAATTCAGTTTCTTCTCTCTCTCCTCATGGTATCATCATTTCTTAGAATAGACTGGTTATAATAATTTGAGGATATCATACCTGTTAGCAGTGCCGCAAATACTGTCTCATCAAGGCCCTACAATTACAGGAAGACGGCTTTACTTATGCAATTGAATCATATTAAAATGAAGGGCAATATACCATATAAGATGCTCAATACTTACGCCTTGGATGTGCTATTTTTGGTGACTCATGCTGTAGGATATTCAGGTCCTTTTGGACAACAACACTTCTCAATCCCTTACCATTTAATCAATACAAAATGAGATATGCGCTAATTATTTCTCTCATCCAAATCATTTCTATGCCTTGCAAATTGTTGTGGCTCAAACACTGAAACATGTGATATTCCACGAGTAACTCCCTTCAGTCCATAAAAGTGCAAGTAGCTCTGTATTGCTTCCACTGACCAATTCTCAATCCATGTGGTATATCCAGTTTCCCCCATCCGCACCTTATCAATGTACTCTAACTTCCTTCGTTCAGTTGTTAGCAACAATACAAAAAGTTATTCTGCAAATTCAGATACACCACTCCCACTGGTTCTTTTTTGTGGATGCAGCAACTAACACAAACTCCACAAGTTTCTCAACGATGACTTCCGGTTTCTAAATCTGAGCTGACTCTGTCAACTCACACCATGATTTCCCAAGTGTCGAGCTATAAAATTTCTCATAGTAGGTTCTAATATTTTCCTCAGGCGTGACATCAAGGTACCCATTGTTTTTTATTTTCCCTCCCATTCCGGTTTTAAATATTTAGAATTACAATACCTACTTTCCAGTCTGCAGGAACCAGAACTTCCAGAGTCTAAAGAAATGTGAAGGGT
>NW_025158463.1:0-1496 GCF_004010195.1 Chiloscyllium plagiosum
AACGAGGCAAATTGAGTTTTGTCCTTCATTGCGTAAGGGATTGAGTGTAAAAGCAAGGAGATGATGTTGCAGCTGTACAGGGTGCTGGGAGACCACACCTGTAGTACGTGTAGTTTTGGTCTCCCTACTTGAGAAAGGAAAAACTGGCACTACAATGGATGCAGAGGAGGCTCGCTAGGTTGGTTCCAGAGGTGAGGGGGGTGGTTATGAGGAGAGACTGAATAGATTGAAATTATACATTGATTGGAATTTGAAAGAATGAGGGAGGAAAGAATAGAAACATATATATTTGCGAAGGGAGTAGATAAGATAGAAATATAAAGGAAGTTTCCAGAAGCATGTGTAACTAGGACAACAGGGCAACGCCTCAACATTAGATGGAGAAGATTTAGGACTGAATTGAGAAGGACCTTCTTGACCAAGAAGATTGTGAATCTGTGGAATTCTTCGCCCAGTGAAATAGTTGAGGATTTGTCAATGAATATATTTGATCTCAGATAATTTTTTGAGCAGTAAAGGAATTAAGGATTATGATTGTGCGGATAAGTGGAGCTGAGGCCATGAAATGATCAGCCATTATCTTATTGAATGGTGGCACAGGCTTGAAGGGCCAGTGGCCTACTCCTACTCCTAGTTTGTACGTTCTTATGTAATGGGTAAACATGAAATAGGAATCATATTTGAGAAATTGACTGGTCAATACATACAGAGGAAAAAATAGATGCAATGCATTTATATTTCCTGAAAGATGTTGATTAAAAAAACTATGGCCTAGTGAGCAAACTCAAATGTTACAGGATTGGGACTAAAATATGAACATCGTTTTAGATGAGGAGAATTGACACGAAGCAGTGAACAGTTTAGAAGTGGAAGAATCATGTCAAGCATTTAGTTGAGGGAATCAAATGCAATATTTTCTCAGTCTGCTGGATTGTTAGTGGGTGAGGAGGCTATAAAAAAGCTCCAAGGTGACTGAGACAAGTGGAGTGAATGGGCAAATACGTGGCAGATGAAGATGTGACGGTGTGTCCTTTGATTGGGAACGATAGAACAGCAAGCTATCATTTGAAAAGTGATTGGATGAAACATGTCGGTCTTTAAAGGGATTCATGTTCTTTTTATTTTCCTGCTTTGACCTCCGAGGTCAGTGAAGGGCAGTGAGTTCTGAAGGCAGAAGTCAATACTGGGAATGGCATTGGCACGCTGACCAGTGTACACAGATCCAAGTGGGGAACTGTAACATTGAAAAGGATCTGGATCTCCTTGCACACCAGTCACTGAAAGCAATATTGCAGGAGCAGAAAGCAGGCAGGAAGATATATGGTGCGTTGACCTTCACTTCTAGGGGCTTGACTTACAGGAGTAAGGGTGTCTTACTGCAGCTGTACAGGGCATCGGTGAGAGCCCATCTTGAACATTGTGCAGTATTGTGTGTAGTTTTACTCTCCTAACCTAATAAAAAACAAACCTGACATTGAGGGAGAGCAGTGAACGAT
>NW_025158464.1:0-1496 GCF_004010195.1 Chiloscyllium plagiosum
CTGCTTTCATGCGGAAGAAAGCTTGTTCTGGACTGCCTCGCCTCCTCGACTTTGTATGTCATGGGACATAGCACCACATCGACCTTGCCAGCTTCTCACGCAAGGACATTTTATTGGTTTCTGAAGCAAACTGTCTCTCGCTTCCAGGAGACAGCAGAAACATTGGCGTTCCTGAAGTCATTTCACCCCTTTCCTCGAGGTCCGCGATTATCGGGCTTTACCTGGTGGGCAGTCTTCACCCCAATCAGCAACTCTGCTAGAGCTATTCCTGTAGTAGCGTGAGAGACGTTGTACAATCAAACAGAAACTCGGACTGTTTGGTATCGTGTGAGGTTGAACGCTGTTTCTTTAAGCATACGTTCAACTTTTGAACTACATTCTAACTGACCATTGGACAAGGAATAATATGAACCTATCCAGACATACCAAATGCCAATAGCCTTAAGGAAGTAAATACTGGCTTATTGTCCAAGAACAATACTTCCTGGAGTCCATGCATTGCAAATGATGCTCACACATTTTCATCATGTTCGCTGAGTTTGATTAATGTACACAGTACACGTTCAGCCACATTGAAGGGACATCAACAATGACCAAAAATATTGAGCACATCGAAGAACCAGCTTAGTTGATGTGCAACGAAGTCTTGGGGTAAACGTTTGTGCACAATGTCAGTCATTGTCAGCAGTGACTGGAAGGGTGTCCAGTAAAAGCAAAATCAGAATTGACTCTTTCACGGGAGGCACCACGGCTGTTGCATCTGCCACTGGGAGGCACGAACGGAATCCCAATTTGCTACCTGAACGCACCGAGTGTTATTTCATACCCTTAGAGCAAAAGTCCCTGCTTATTTCGAACAGAATCGATGAGTGGTACGGCCTGGTCTTCCTTATATGGCACGGGTAGTGGTTTGTGGTTCAGTTCTAATTCCAATTTTTATCCCTAAATGTTTTTCTGGAACTTGTACTCAGAAAGATGACAGTCAAAACCTCCTACACTATCTGGAATATTCGTTTTTGGCAGCGGCAAAGTGTAGGGAACATATGGTGTCAGACAATCCTGTTTTTGGGCCAGCAGGGAGCCAAGAGATTCTGATACCATACGGGGGCTCATCATATGTCATCACTGCATTGCACTTTCCATTGCAGTGAGCTAACACTTCCGGTGATGATAGCATCTTCTTCAGTTCACTAACAGCTACATCTTGGCTCGAGGCCATTTTCAAGGCTGACCATTCTTCAATAGCCGCTGTAAGGGTATCGAGACGGAGGCTAGTTTATGCGTGAACTTTCTGCAATTGCTCACCATCGCAAGGAAAGACCTATGCTCCGGTAGATACATGAGAGCTGAGGCAGTTTTGATCGCTCTCACCTTATTTTCCAAATAGTGTAACCCCGTCTTGACGTCCATATAGCACAAAAAGATCAATTGGGGTGCCCGGAATGCGCGTTTTTCCCCTCCTAGGGAAACCTTTAATAACTATACCCAAGTTCTCC
>NW_025158465.1:0-1496 GCF_004010195.1 Chiloscyllium plagiosum
GTGAATTAGTATTGAAGGGAATTATTATTGCCAACTCACACTTGAATGTTCATTATTGTTTGCAGTAATTAAAGGGTGAGTATTTATACTCACAGTTCTCCTTCCCGGCTGCCCTTCTGCTTGCCGTCACTTCCTCTGCTGCTCCCGCTCTTTTTGTGAAGAAAAAAAAACACCGCTGCCCGCTACAGGTAAGTAATTTTGAAACAACCTGTCTTACCTTAGCTGTAGTCTCCCGGGTTCGCCTTTACTCGGCCGCTGCTCCCACTCAAATGACCGTTGGTGATTAAAGGGTGAGTATTTACACTCACAGTTCTCCTTCCCGGCTGCCCCTCTGTTTGCCGTATTGGTTAATCGTCAGCATGAGCGGGCAAGCTGTTCGAAGATGAAGGAAAAAAATGTTTCGGAATGAAAAAAAAATCAAAAAGAAACAAAAATGAATCAAATAAAGTCCTCATGGTTTTATGCAAAGACAATTGCATTTCGGAAATTTGTTTTCGTTTTGCCAGCTGACAACATTTATATCGAATAATGGAAATTCTCGAATATAACAACTTTACTTTCTAAGTTCTATTAAAAAAGAAGCTGCTTCCAGCGCAATTACAACAGGCGACTGACTGTGTGGAGTTTGCACATTCTCCACGTGTCTGCGTGGGTTTCCTCCGGGACTCCGGTTTCCTCCCACAGTCCAAAATGTGCAGGTTAGGTGAATTGTCCATGCCAAATTGCTCGTAGTGTTCAGTGAAGGGGTAAATGTAGGGGAATGGGTCTGGGTGGGTTGCGCTTCGGCGGGTGTTATGGACTTGTTGGGAGAAGGGCCTATTTCCACACATAAGTAATCTAATCTAATCTAATAATGATTTTGACAGCAGTGTAGGAACATAGGGCTATCTTACTAACATAAATGATAGTCTGGAGCAAAGGGTTACTTCTTGTATTCATTCAGAAATTTATCAAAATTCACGATTTATGTGCAGAACTCAGATGAAACCGATCAGGAGATTGGAGGCTTATCTGCTGTTGAATGCAAATATGAAAGAAAGATGTGAGAAGTGTATAGAACTGTAAAGATACTTGAAGGATAACAGTGATTTAAGGAAAACGATTGACAAATACTGAATAAACGCAGGGAATACAGGCTAAGTACGATCACAAAAGTCAAAAAAGTGGTGATGGAAAAGTATAGCTGGTCATGCAGCACAGGAGAAGCAGTACAGTTGATGTTTCGAACATGAGCTTTTCAGCAGGGATGTGTGTGGGGGTGGGTGGTAAGAAGGCTGACAGAAAAATGGGAGGGGATGAAGCTGGGGGCAGCTAAATTCGAACGCAATCAATAGATGAAGGTGTGGTGTGATGGTTTTACTTCGCAGTCAAGGGTGGAATGGATAGGTGGGAATGAAGTTAGACAGGTAGGACAATGCAAGAGGGTGGTGCTTACTTGGAGAGGGGGATTTGGAATTAGGTGCGGTAGGGGAGATCAGGAAACTGGTGTCATCGAA
>NW_025158466.1:0-1496 GCF_004010195.1 Chiloscyllium plagiosum
GCTGTGCAGTTGGTTTCTGGGTGCTGTGAAGTGGCTTTACTGGTTGCTGTGCAGTAGGTTTCTGCGTGCTGTGCAGTGGGTTTCTGGGTGCTGTGAAGTGGCTTTCTGGTGGCTGTGCAGTAGGTTTCTGGGTGCTGTGCAGTGGGTATCTGGTGCTGTGCGGTAGGTTTCTGGGTACTGTACAGTAGGTTTCTGGGTTCTGTGCAGTGGGTTTCTGGGTGCTATGCAGTGGGTTTCTGGGTACTGTGCTGTGGGTTTCTGGGTTCTGTGCAGTAGGTATCTGGGTGCTGTGCAGTGGAGGTCTGGGTTCTGTGCAATAGTTATCTAGGTGATACGCAGCAGGTTTCTGGGTGATATGCAGTAGGTTTCTGGGTGATATGCAGTAAGTTTCTGGGTGCTGTGCTGTAGGTTTCTGGGTACTGCGCAGTGGGTTTCTGCGTGCTGTGCTGTAGGTTTCTGGGTTCTGTGCAGTAGGTATCTGGGTGCTGTGCAGTAGTTTTCTGGGTGCTGTGTAGTGGGTTTCTAGGTGCTGTGCAGTAGATTTCTGGCTGCTGTGCAGTAGTTGTCTGGGTGCTGTGTAGTAGGTTTCTGGGTGCTGTGCTGTGGGTGTCTCGGTGCTGTGCAGTGGGTTTCTCGGTTCTGTGCAGTGTTTGCCTGGGTGCTGTGCAGTGGGTTTCTGGGTGCTGTGCATTAGGTTTCTGGGTGGTGTGCAGTGGGTTTCTGGGTGCTGTGCAGTAGGTTTCTGGGTGCTGTGCAGGGTTTCTGGGTGCTGTGCAGTAGGTTTCTGGGTGCTGTGCAGTAGGTATCTGGGTGCTGTGCAGTAGGTTTCTGGGTGCTGTGCAGTGGGTTTCTGGGTTCTGTGCAGTAGGTATCTGGGTGCTGTGCAGTAGTTTTCTGGGTGCTGTGCAGTAGGTTTCTGGGTGCTGTGAAGTGGGTTTCTGGGTGCTGTGCAGTAGTTTTCTGGGTGCTGTGTAGTGGATTTCTGGGTGGTGCATAGTGGGTTTCTGGGTGCTGTGCAGTAGGTTTCTGGGTGCTGTGCAGTGGGTTTCTGGGTGCTGTGCAGTAGGTTTCTGGGTGGTGTGCAGTGGGTTTCTGGGTGCTGTGCAGTTGGTTTCTGGGTGCTGTGAAGTGACTTTCTGGTTGCTGTGCAGCAGGTTTCTGCGTGCTGTGCAGTGGGTTTCTGGGTGGTGCGTAGTGGGTTTCTGGGTGGTGCATAGTAGGTTTCTGGGTGCTGTGCTGTGGGTTTCTGTGTGATGTGCAGTGGGTTTCTGGGTGCTGTGCAGTAGGTTTCTGGGTGGTGTGCAGTGGGTTTCTGGGTGCTGTGCAGTAGGTTTCTGGGTGCTGTGCAGTGGGTTTCTGGGTGCTGTGCAGTAGGTTTCTGGGTTCTGTGCAGTAGGTATCTGGGTGCTGTGCAGTAGTTTTCTGGGTGCTGTGCAGTAGGTTTCTGGGTGCTATGAAGTGGATTTCTGGGTGCTGTGCAGTGGGTTTCTGGGTAG
>NW_025158467.1:0-1496 GCF_004010195.1 Chiloscyllium plagiosum
TGGTGGAAATGTCGGAGAATGACATGATGTCTGTGGAGGTTGCTGGAATTTAAAGTGATGAAGAAGGGAGCTCTGTCCTTGTTGGAGGGATGGGTTTTGAGAGTGGAGTTGCGGCAAATGGATGAGCCGGAAAGCATCATTGACCATGTGCGAGGAGAAAATGCCTCGCCACTGACTCAATCTTCTCTCTCGCAATTGTCTGAGTCTGAACGAGTCACGTCATAACCATAGCGGCATCCTTCACCGCGTTTTGTGCTTTCAACCACATATCGCCATCGTCACTTGCACCTCATTAACATCATTAACTCTTCCACGTCTCCGCTCTTCTGCAGCTCAAACTCTCAGCCATTCGTTTGGATTAAACGGTGGTAACACACTTCCATCCGCCCTCTCAAATTCCCCCTCTGCTCTGACCTAACTTCCTCTGCCTCTATTCAAGGGTCGACTTGCGTTCTGTTCAGTGTTTCATTGTTCTTTACCTGAATGGTATTTTCCAAGGACAGAACACTCCACAAAATCAGTTTCTTTTAAATAAATGCCGTTTCAATCAACTTTCTTTTGCAACTTTTAAATATATATGCGCACACGCATACATGCAAGTATGCCCAGTATATATGTTCGCACACACACATATATATATATATATATATATATATATATATGTGTGTATGTGTGTATGTGGACAATATTAGGAATGGATTGCCGGACATTTGAAGTTTCTTTCTGTAGAATATGAGTGGTAAGGGTCTTCAATAATGTCCCAGATATCCAAATTTGCGGGAAGTGCACCCAACTCCAGCTCCTCGGCAACTGCGTTCGGGAACTGTAGCTTGAGGTCAGGTCATTTGGAGTCTGAGTGGAATTGAGCGAAGTTATAGGGAGGCAGTAACACTTCAGGTACAAGAAATAGATAGATGGGATCCAATCTGGAGCCGAAACGCTAACAGGCAGACAGTGCAGGCATCTGAGTTGGCCGTGCCCCTCAGTAATATGTAGACCATATTTGTTATTTTTGGGTGGGATGACTTCCGAGGGGAAAGCCATAGGGTATAGTTCTTTGGCACAGAGTTTGCACCTTTTTCTCAGAAGGATGCGGGGGACGAGCAGGAGAGAATTTGTTATTGGGGACTCCATATCGATGGGAACAGATTGAGATTCTGTGGATATAGGGCAGACTCGTGATTGATGTGTTGTCTCCCAGCTACCAGGGTTTGTGATATCTCGCATCGTGTTTTCAGGATCCTTAAGGGAGAGGGTGGACAACACCAAGTCATTGCCCACATATGCACCAACATCGGTAACAAAAGTGATGTGGATGTATGGCAGAATTTCAGGGATCGAGGGTGACATCTTAAATCTAGAACAAACAGAGTTGTTCTCTCTGATTTGTTGCCTATTCTACGTCGTGGTGAGGTGAAGTGCAGTGACAGAGCATTGGAAAATGTTGTTGCAAGGATGGTGCGGGAGGGAGAGATTCCAATACCTGGATAGTTGGG
>NW_025158468.1:0-1496 GCF_004010195.1 Chiloscyllium plagiosum
ATAATCCTCCTCCTGGTGTAATATAAAACACACTCTGCGGTGAATATAATCCTCACTCTGGTGTAATATAAAACACACACTGTGGTGATTATAATCCTCACCCTGGTGTAATATATAACACACACTGCGGTGATTATAATTCTCACCCTCTTGTATTATAAAACACACACTGCAGTGGTTATAATCCTCACCCTGGTGTAATATAAAACACACTCTGCTGTGCTTATAATCCTCACTCTGGTGTAATATAAACACATTGTGTAATTTAAAACACACTGCAGTGATTATAATCCTCACCCTGCTGTAATATAAAACACACACTACGGTGATTATAATCCTCACCCTGGTGTAATTTGAAACACACACTGTGGTGATTATAATCCTCACTCTGGTGTAATATAAAACACACTCTGCTGTGCTTATAATCCTCACGCTGTTGTAATACAAAACACACACTGCGGTGATAATAATCTTCACTCTGGTGTAATATAAAACACACACTGCGGTGATTATAATCCTCACCCTAGTGTAATGTAAACACACACTGCGGTGATTATAATCCCCACCTTGGTGTAATATAAAACACACACTGCGGTGATTATAATCCTCACCAAGGTGTAATATAAAACACACACTGTGGTGATTATAATCCTCACTCTGGTGTAATGTAAAACACACACTGCGGTGATTATAATCCTCACTCTGGTGTAATGTAAAACACACACTGCAGTGATTATAATACTTACCCTGGTGTAATATAAAACACCCACTTCGGATATTGTAATCCTCACCCTGGTGTTTTCTAAAACACACACTGCGGTGATTATATTTCTCACCCTCTTGTATTATAAAACACACACTGCGGTGGTTATAATCCTCCCCCTGGTGTAATATAAAACACACACTGCTGTGATTATAATCCTCACTCTGGTGTAATATAAAGCACACTCTGCGGTGAATATAATCCTCCCCCTGGTGTAATATAAAACACACACTGCGGTGATTGTAATCCTCACCCTGGTGTAATATATAACACACACTTAGGTGATTATAATTCTCACCCTCTTGTATTATAAAACATACACTGCGGTAATTATAATACTCACCCTGGTATAATATAAAACACACACTGCCGTGATTATAATCCTCTCCCTGGTGTAATATAAAACACACTCTGTGGTGAATATAATCCTCATCCTGTTGTAATATAAAACACACTCTGCGGCGATTATAATCCTCACCCTGGTGTAATATATAACACACACTGTGGTGATTATAATTCTCACTCTGGTGTAATATAAAGCACACTCTGCGGTGAATATAATCCTCACCCTGGTGTAATAGAAAACACCCACTTCGGATCTTGTAATCCTCACCCTGGTGTTTTCTAAAACACACACTGCAGTGATTATAATTCTCATCCTCTTGTATTATAAAACACACACTGCGGTGGTTATAATCCTCCCCTGGTGTAATATAAAACACACACTGCTGTG
>NW_025158469.1:0-1496 GCF_004010195.1 Chiloscyllium plagiosum
AGCGTGTGACCCCCCCAGTAAGATTAGCGTGTGACACCCCCACAGTGAGATCAGTGTGTGACGCCCCCAGTAAGATCAGTGTGTGACCCCTCAGTGAGATCAGTGTGTGACACCCCTCAGTGTGATCAGTGTGTGACCCCTCTCAGTAAGATCAGTGTGTGACCCCTCAGTGTGATCAGTGTGTGACCCCCCTCAGTGTGATCAGTGTGTGACCCTCAGTGTGATCACTGTGTGATCCGCCCTCAGTGAGATCAGCGTGTGACCCCCTCAGTGAGATCAGTGTGTGACCCCCCCAGTAAGATCAGTGTGTGACCCCCCTGTAAGATCATCGTGTGACCCCACTTCAGTGAGATCAGTGTGTTACCACCCTCAGTGAGATCATTGTGTGACCCCCCCAGTAAGATCAGTGTGTGACCTCCCCAGTAAGATGAGCGTGTGACCCCCCTCTGTAAGATCAGTGTGTGACGCCCCACAGTAAGTTCAGTGTGTGACCCCTATCAATGAGATCAGTGTGTGAACCCCCTCAGTGTGATCAGTGTGTGACCGCCGCAGTGGGATCAGTGTGTGACCCTCCTCAGTGTGTGACCCCCCCAGTGAGATCCGTGTGTGACCCCCCCTCAGTGAGATCACTGTGTGATCCCCCTCAGTAAGATCAGTGTGACGAGCCCTCAATGTGATCAGTGTGTGACTCCCCCAGTGAGATCACTGTGTGACCCCCCTCAGTGAGAGCAGTGTGTGACCCCACCTCTGTAAGATCAGTGTGTGACCCCCCTCAGTGTGATCAGGGTGTGACCTCACCTCAGTAACATCAGTGTGTGACCCCACTCAGGTGATCAGTGTGTGACCCCACCTCAGTAAGATCAGTGTGTGACCCCCCCCTCAGTGAGATCAGTGTGTGACCCCCCTCAGTGACATCTGTGTGTGACCCCCCCAGTAAGATCAGTATGTGACACCCCCTCACTGAGATCAGTGTGCCCCATCAGTAAGATCAGCGTGTGACCCCCCTCAGTGGGATCAGTTTGTTACCACCCTCCGTGAGATCAGTGTGTGACCCCCCCAGTAAGATCAGTGTATGACCCCCGTAGTAAGATCAGCGTGTGACCCCCCCCAGTGTGTTCAGTGTGTGACCCGCGCAGTGAGATCAGTGTGTGACCCCCACTCAGTGTGATCAGTGTGTGACCCCTCCAGTGAGATCAGTGTGTGACCCCCCCTCAGTGAGATCAGTGTGTGAACCCACTCAGTAAGATCAGTGTGTGACTCCACCTCAGTGTGATCAGCGTGTGACCCTCCCAGTGAGATCAGTGTGTGACCCCCCCTCAGTGAGATCAGTGTGTGACCCCCCTCAGTGTGATCAGTGTGTGACCTCCCAGTGAGGTCAGTGTGTGACCCCCATTGTGAGATCAATGTGTGACACCCCAATGAGATCAGTGTGTGACTCCTCTCAGTGAGATGAGTGTGTGACCCCCCTCAGTGAGATGAGTGTGTAACCCTCCTCA
>NW_025158470.1:0-1496 GCF_004010195.1 Chiloscyllium plagiosum
TGAGAGTGAGTCATATCTTTTTGTGGCCAGTTGATGTTCATGTATTTTGGTGGCTAGTTTTCTGACTGTTTGTCCAATGTAGTGTTTGTTACATAAAACATTACGGTGCAATACAGGCCCTTCAGCCCTTGATGTTGCGCCAACTTGCAAAATTAATCTGATGCTCATCTAACCTATACCTTTCCATTATTATCGATATGTATGTTTAAAGCTCTAAACATCAGCAAATCTACTACTGTTGCAGAGAATGCGTTCCACGCTCCCACTACTCTCTGAGTAAAGAAACTACCCCGATATCTGACCTAAATCTATCACTCCTCAATTTAAAGCTATGTCCTCTCATGTTAGCCTACACCATCCGAGGAAAAAGGCTCTAATTGTCCACCCTATCTAATCCTCTGATTATCTTATACGTCTCGATAAAGTCATGTCTCAACCTTCTTGTCTCCAATGAAAACAACCTCAGTTCCCTCAGCCTTTCCTTATAAGAGCTTCCTTTCATACCAGGCAACATCCTAGTAAATCTCCTCTGAACCCTTTCCAAAGCTTCCACATCCTTCATATAATGCGGTGACCAGAACTGCACACAATACTCCAGGTGTGGCCTTACTAGTGTCTTGTACAGCTGAAGCATGACCTCATAGCTCCGAAACTCAATCCCCTTACCAATAAACACCAAAACACCATATGACTTCTTAACAACCCTATCAACCTGGGTGGCAACTTTCAGGGATTTATGCACCTGGACACAGAGATCTCTTTGTTCATCTGAACTGCCAAGAATTTTACCATTAGCCCAGTACTCTGCATTCCTGTTACTTCTTCCGAAGTGAACTACCTCATACTTTTCCGCATTAAATTCCATTTTCCACTTCTCAGCCCAGCTCTGCATCTTATTTATGTCCCTCTGTAACCCACAACATCCTCGGCACTATCCACAACACTGCCTACCTTAGTGTCATCTGCAAAGTTACTAACCCATTCTTCTACACCTACCTCCAGATCATTTGTAAAAATGATAAACAGCAGTGGTCCCAAAACAGATCCTAGCGGCGCACCACTGGTAACTGAGCTCCAGGATGAACATTTCCCATCAACCATTACCCTCTGTCTTCTTTCAACCAGCCAATTTCTAAACCAAACCGCTAAATCACCTTCAATCCCGAAACTCTGCCTATCATGTGGAACCTTATCAAACTACTTATTGAAGTCCAAATACATCATATCAACCGCCTTACATTCATCCACCTGTTTTGCCACCTTCTCAAAGAACTCAATAAGGTTAGTGAGGCACGACCTACCCATCAAAAAACTGTGTTGACTATCCCTAACCAAATTATTCCTTTCCATATGATTATAAATCCTATCTCTTATAACATTTCCCAACACCTTACCCGAAGGTAATGCTCATTGGCCTATAATTCCCAGGGTTGTCCCGACTTCTCGTCTTAAACAAGGGAACAACATTTGCTATCCTCCAGTCTTCTGGCACTACT
>NW_025158471.1:0-1496 GCF_004010195.1 Chiloscyllium plagiosum
GGGAGCAGAGGGTGGTGGAGAGAAACTGCCCAAGTCCCACTTTCCCTTGGACCGGTGTTGATATCTCATGAACTGGAACCCACTCCTCCCACAGCAGACATGGGTCATTTCTCAATATATACGTGGCGAAGGCAGTAGAGTCATATAATTCTGACAGGCCATTCGGCCCATCGAATTCACACCGACCTTCCAAACAGCATCCCACCCAGACTGACCTGCTGACCCTACAGCACTGCAGTTCCTCATGGCTAACCCACTCTAATCTGCACACTTCAGCATGGCCAATCCACCTTAAACTGCAGATCTTTGGACTGTGGGAGGAAACCAGATCACTCGCAGGTAACCCACAGAGACACAAGGAGGAGGACGCACCAAAGTCCACACAGACAGTTGCCCAAGGATGGAATCAAACATGGACCCCTGGCACTGTGAGGCAGTGGTACTAACCACTGAGCCACTGTGCTGTCCAGAGTTAGCTTCTAACTTTTCACGCACCCTCAGCAGAGGCTCTCTCCTGACATTTGTGGACCATGCCTGCTGTAACCTCCCTTTCCCACATCTTCAGCCCTGAGCACGTTGGTTCCCAAATCCTGGCATCAGATAGACACCGATGTCATCTGGCCTCTTGCAACCAACTGCGGAGACCGGAGACAATCCCTGTCACTATTCTGTCCCCTACCACCACCTCCCCAATGTTGCTCTTACTCCCAGCACCCAGCCAGTTCGCTCCTCCACCCCCTTGCAGCCCTCTCTCAGATCCCCTTTACCTGCCTGATCCACGCTCACACCTCCTGACCCTGTCCACTGACTCAATCAGAAGGGTGTGTCCGGAGAGAAATGACCAACTCCTGGAATAAAATGTATGGTTATCTTTATCCCCAAAGGTCTGCAGCCTGGCTTCCAGCTCCATCTCTCTGAGCCGAATGCCCACCAGCATGTGTTTGCCCTGGATCACAGCATCCAGAGCCTCCCACCTTCTGCAAATCAAAATACAAGTCCCACCTGACACGCTCCAAAGTGTGTTGTGTAACTGCTTAATCATTTCTGGTGGCCGAGCAGAGGCCAAGTTCAACTTGGCTATTGATACCCAAGTTTGGAATCCATGAGGATGGCTTCAAATGGACCTTGGGTTCATGTCATTATATTTGCAGATACATTCTATTTTGCTCAAAAAGTGCACAATCTGCAGGCAGTCAATGCATGTAATATTTTATGAATTTCTACTTTGGAAATAGAACGAGTCTGACTCAAGATGGGATACTGACAGACTCAAACCTCACACCTTCCATACATTGTCTGAGCTGTTGCCTCTTTTTATAAAATAGAGTCATCGAATCTTAGAGATGGACAGCAAGGAAACAGACCCAACGGTCCAATCCGTGTATGCCGACCAGACATCCCAACCCAATCTAATCCCACCTGCCAACACCCAGCACATATCCCTCCAAACCCTTCCTATTTACATAACCATCCAAATGCCTCTTAAATGTTACAAT
>NW_025158472.1:0-128 GCF_004010195.1 Chiloscyllium plagiosum
ACATTGGAACTGCTGTTCTCTATATTATACACAAGGACTGGTGTTCTCCATATCAGTCATAGAAACTGCTGTTCGCGAAATTATGCACAGGAACTGCAGTTCTCTATAATTTACATGGGAACTGCTGT
>NW_025158472.1:143-1496 GCF_004010195.1 Chiloscyllium plagiosum
GGAACTGCTGTTCTCTATATTAGACACGGGAACTGGTGTTCTATATATTATACACAGGTACTGCTGTTCTCTACATTAGACATGGGTACTTCTGTTTTCTATATTAGACACAGAAACTGCTGTTTTCTATATTATACACAGGGACGAGTGTTCTCTATATTAGATATTGAAACTGCTGTTCACTGTATTATACACAGGAACTGCAGTTTCTTTCTTAGACATGGTAACAAATGTTCTCTATATTATACACAGGGACAGCTGTTCTCGATATTCGACATGGTAACTACTGTTCTCTATATTATACACAGGGAAAGCTATTCTCTATATTAGACATGGGAACTGGTGTTCTCAATATTATACACAGGTACTGCTGTTCTCAACATTATACACAGGTCCTGCTGTTCTCAATATTAGACATGGGAACTACTGTTTTCAATATTATACACAGGGACTGCTGTTCTCTATATTAGACACGGGAACTAATGTTCTCTATATTAGACATGGATCTGCTGTTCTCTATATTATACACAGGGACAGCTGTTCTCTATATTAGACATGGTAACTGCTGTTCTCTATTATACACAGGGAAAGCTGTTCTCGATATCAGACATGGGAACTGCTATTCTCTATATTGTACAATGGTACTGCTGTTCTCAATATTATACACAGGGACTGCTGTTCTCCATATTAGACATGGGAATTGTTATTCTCTGTATTATACACAGTGACTGCTGTTCTCTATATTATACACAGGGACTGCTATTCTCTATATTAGACATGGGAACTGCTATTCTCTATATTATACACAGGGACTGCTGTTCTCTATATTATACACAGGAACTGCTGTTCTCTATATTATACAAAGGAACTGCTGTTCTCTAAATTTGACACAGGGACAGGTGTTCTCTATATTATACACAGGGACTGCTGTTGTCTATATTATACACAGGGACTGCTGTTGTCTATATTATACACAGGGACTGGTGTTTCTCTATATTATACACAGGGACTGCTGTTGTCTATATTATACACAGGGACTGGTGTTTTCGATATTAGACATGGGAACTGCTGTTCTCAATATTATACACAGGTACTGCTGTTCTCTATATTATACACAGGTACTGCTGTTCTCTATATTATACACAGAGACTGCTGTTCTCTATATTGTACACAGGAACTGCTATTCTCTAAATTTGACACAGGGACTACTGTTCTCTATATTAGACATGGGAACTGCTGTTCTCCATATTAAACACAGCGACTGCTGTCTCCATATTTTGCACAGAAACTGCGTTCCTCCATATTAGACAGGGGAACTGATGTTCTCTATATTACAAACAGGTACTGCTGTTC
>NW_025158473.1:0-1496 GCF_004010195.1 Chiloscyllium plagiosum
CAGCAGTGAGAAATGTTAACGCGGAGGTGATCAGTACAGCCGTGAAAAATGTTAAAGCGGAGCAGATGAGTACAGTTGTGAGAAATGTCAAAGAGAGGGAGAGATCAGTACAGCAGTGAGAAATATTAAAGTGGAGGAGATCTGTACAACAGTGAGAAATGTTAAAGAGGGAGAGGTCAGTACAGCAGTGAGATATTTTAAAGAGGAGGAGATCAGTACAGCAGTGTGAAATGTTAAAGAACAGGAGATCGGTACAGCAGTGAGAAATGTTCTAAAGGAGAAGATGAGTACAGCATTGAGAAATGTTAGAGAGGAGGAGATCAGTACAGCAGTGAGAAATGTTAAAGAGGAGGAGATCTGTACAGCAGTCAGAAATGTTCAAGAGGAGGAGTTCAGTACAGCAGTCAGAAATGTTCAAGAGGAGGGGATCTGTACAGTCGTGAGAAATGTTAAAAAGGTGGAGATCAGGGCAGCAATGAGAAATGTTAAAGAGGAGGAGATCATTTACAGCAGTGAGAAATGTTAAAGAGGAAGAGATCAGTACAGCAGTGAGAAATGTTAAAGTGGAAGAGATCAGTACAGCAGTGAGAAATGTTAAAGAGAGGGAGAGAAGTACAGCAGTGAGAAATGGAAAAGAGGAGGCGATCAGTACAGCAGTGAGAAATGTTAAAGACGTGGAGATCAGGACAGCAGTGAGAAATGTTAAATAGGAGGCGGTCAGTAGAGTAGTGCGAAATGTTGAAAAATAGGAGATCAGTGCAGCAGTGAGAAATGTTAGAGAGGAGGAGATCAGTACAGCAGTGAGAAATGTTAGAGAGGAGGAGATCAGTACAGCAGTGAGAAATGTTAAAGAGGAGGAGATCAGTTCAGTAGTGAGAAATGTTAAAGCGGAGGAGATCAATACAGCAGTAAGAAATGTAAAAGAGGAGGAGATCAGTACACGAGTGAGAAATGTTAAAAAGGTGGAGATCCTGACAGCAATGAGAAATGTTAAAGAGGAGGAGTTCAATTACTGCAATGAGAAATGTTATTGGGGAAGAGATCAGTACATCAGTGAGAAATGTTAAAGAGGAAGAGATCAGTCCAGCAGTGAAAAATGTTAAAAAGGTGGAGATCAGTGCAACAGTGAGAAATGTTAAAGAGGAGATCAGTACAGCAGTGAAATAACAGGAGATCGGTACAGCAGTGAGAAATGTTAAAGAGGAGGCGATCAGAACAGGAGTGAGAAATGTTAAAGTGGAGCAGATGAGTACAGTAGTGCGAAATGTTAAAGAACAGGAGATCGGTACAGCAGTGAGAAATGTTAAAGAGGAGAAGATCAGTACAGCAGTGGGAAATGTTAAAGAGGAGGAGATGAGTACAGCAGTGAGAAATGTTAAATTGGAAATCAGTACAGCAGTGAGAAATGTTAAAGAGGAGAAGAACAGTACAGCACTGAGAAATGTTTAAGAGGAAGAGATCAATACAGCAGTGAAAAATGTTAAAAAGGTGGAGAT
>NW_025158474.1:0-1496 GCF_004010195.1 Chiloscyllium plagiosum
GTGTGTGTGTACAATCAGTCTGCATGGATGCAATGTCATTCCGTGCGTGTGTGTGTGTGTGTGTAGTATCCGTCTGCATGGATGCTATATCATTCCATGTATGTGTTGTATCAGTCTGCATGGATGCAATATCATTCCGTATGTGTGCAGTATCAGTCTGCATGGATGCAATATCATTCCGTGTGTGTGTGTGTGTGTGTGTAGTATCCGTCTGCATGGATGCTATATCATTCCGTGTGTGTGTAGTATCAGCATGCATGGATGCAGTATCATTCCGTGTGTGTGTAGTATCAGTCTGCATGGATGCAACACATTCCGTGTGTGTGTAGTATCAGTCTGCATGGATGCAATATCATTCCGTGCGTGTGTAGTATCAGTCTGCATGGTTGCAATATCATTCCGTTCGCGTGTAATATCAGTCTGCATGGATGCAATATCATTCGCTGCGTGTGTAGTATCAGTCTGCATGGTTGCAATATCATTCCGTGCTTGTGTATTATCAGTCTGCATGGATGCAATATCATTCCGTGTGTGCGTGTAGTATCAGTATGCATGGATGCAATATCATTCCGTGTGTGTGTCGTATCAGTCTGCATGGATGAAACGCATTCCGTGTGTGTGTAGTATCAGTCTGCATGGATGCAATATCATTCCGTGTGTGTGTAGTATCAGTCTGCATGGATGCAATATCATTCCGTGTGTGCGTGTGGTATCAGTCTGCATGGATGTAATATCATTCCCTGCGTGTGTAGTATCTGTCTGCATGGATGCAATATCATTCCGTGTGTGTGTATTATCAGTCTGCATGTATGCAATATCATTCCGTGTGTGTGTAGTGTCAGTCTGCATTGATGCAATAGCATTCCGTGTGTGTGTAGTATCCGTCTGCGTGGATGCAATATCATTCCGTGCGTGTGTAGTACCAGTCTGCATGGATACAATATCATTCGGTGTTTGCGTGTAGTATCAGTCTGCATGAATGCAATATCATTCCGTGTGTGCGTGTAGTATCAGTCTGCATGGATGCAATATCATTCCGTGCGTGTGTAGTATCAGTCTGCATGCATGCAATATCATTCCTTGTTTATGCGTGTAGTATCAGTCTTCATGGATGCAATATCATTCCGTGTGTGTGTGTAAAATCAGGCTGCATAGATGCAATATCATTCCGTGTGTGTGTGTGTAGTATCAGTCTGCATGGATGCAATATCATTCCTTGTGTGTGTCTGTGTGTCGTGTCAGTCTGCATGGATGCAACATCATTCCGTGTGTGTGCAGTATCAGTCTGCATGGATGCAACATCATTCCGTGTGTGTGTAGGATCGGTCTGCATGGATGCAATATCATTCCGTGTGTGTGTAGTATCAGTCTGCATGGATGCAATATCATTCCATGTGAGCGTGTAGTATCAGTCTGCATGGATGCAATATCATTCCCTGCGTGTGTATTATCAGTCTGCATGTATGCAATATCATTCCGTGTGTGCATGTAGTATC
>NW_025158475.1:0-1496 GCF_004010195.1 Chiloscyllium plagiosum
TTTTCACAAAAGTTTGGGCGAGAAAATTCTAGCTATTCACTGAGAGAAAAAAATCTGTACTTTTTCTAAAATGAATGTTCCCTTATGTAATGTCCCCTGGTTTGAGACTTCACTGGTGCTAGAAGATCTAGTCAACATCCACCCTGTCAAACTCATCAGAATCTTGTTTCCATAAGATCACCCCTGCTTATCTATTCTCGATAGGTGAACCCTTTTGTCCTCAAAGCAGCTAAGTGAATCTTATTTTGAATGGTCTCTGATGTTGGTTTATCCTTTATTAAATATGGGAGTTAACATTGTATACAGTACTTCAAGTGAGGACTCAACAACAGCCAGTGTGGTTAACCAATCCTCAGTCCATGCTAATACATTACCCTGATACCATGAGCTCCTAAATTGTGCAATTAACTTTTATGTAGCACCTTATCATTTGCATTTTTAAAATCCAAATACAGAGCATCATTGGATTGCCCTTTATCAGCTCTGCTTGTTATCTCCTCAATGAACTGTCGTAAATTTGTCAAATATAGTTTCTCTTTCACAAAACCCAGTCTACCATGTTTAATGATAAGCTTTTCTAAATGTCCTGCAATTTCTTACTTTAATATTCTGAAGATTCTTTCAGTAGATTTGCTAAGTATGATTCCCCTCTCTTAAATCCATGCGGACTCTGTCCAATCCTGTCAGTGTTCAGTAAAAAACTTGACTGTACTCCAATATAGTTACTAAATGTATCTGCATTTATTTTTAAAAAATGATTACTTATAAAGGCTGGACCCATGCAATATCAATGAATTAGTGACTCTGAATTGGGATTAGATTTTTTTTTTGTTAATTCCTTTTTGTACTGTGTTATGCAGACAGCACCAAATGATCACTCTTAATTGTGAGTAACGTTAAAAATAATAAGTTAAAAATGACATCCGAAAATGCTGCCTCATTATTGTGCAAGGACGATTTTGCATTCAATAGTTTGCAGATAAAATTGAACAGATTTTTGCTGCAATTTGGCCAGACTGCAGGTTACACCAAAGTGGCAACTCTGCTCTCAAATTCTTACTTGACACTGCCCAAGGCGATCCTGATGGGACTTCACTTTGCCATTCTTGTTCCCCAGCTTTATTTCCAGGTTTAATTCTATAATCATTCTAGAGCTTGTAATTTTAGACAACTTCTCCTTTAGGTACATATGTAAATATCATACTGAAATGTTGCACTGAATGGTACCAAATCTGAAATTAGTCTCTATTCTGATAGTAACATATTCTGACCCTTCTACATATGTATTGGCATAAGTCTATGCCAGTTATTTTTCTGTAGCCCGTGATTCCTGATGAAGGGCTTATGCCCGAAACATCAAGTCTCCTGCTTCTCGGATGTTGCCTGACCTGCTGTGATTTTCCAGCATGATACTTTTCGTCTCTGATGTCCAGCTTCTTTGAGTAGATTAAACCACGAATATGTTTTGTTGATCACAGTGCAATAGGAACCAATTC
>NW_025158476.1:0-1496 GCF_004010195.1 Chiloscyllium plagiosum
TAGAACCTAACCCATGGATTAATCCGGCCTATCTAAATCTCTAAGACACTGTGTTCCAGACCCTCATACCTAATTAATTCAGCCTCCCGCACACTCTCAGGCACTGTGTTCCAGAGCCTAACCCCTGGATTAATCCGGCCTAACCCACTTTCTCAGACACTGTGTTCCAAGCCCTAACCCTTGGATTA
Organism: Chiloscyllium plagiosum; assembly: GCF_004010195.1. NCBI lineage: Eukaryota > Metazoa > Chordata > Chondrichthyes > Orectolobiformes > Hemiscylliidae > Chiloscyllium > Chiloscyllium plagiosum. The sequence continues at coordinate 189 of NW_025158476.1, forward strand.
ATCCAGCCTAACCCACATTCTCAGACACTGTGTTCCAGACCCTAACCCCTGGATTAATCTGGCCTATCCCACACTCTCAGGCACTGTGTTCCAGACCCAAAACCCCTGGATTAATCCGCCCTATCCCATACTCTTAGGCACTGTGTTCCAGAACGTAACCCCTGGATTAATCTGGCCTATCCCACACTGTCAGGCACTGTATTCCAGACCCTAAGCCTTCTATTAATCCAGCCAAACCCACACCCTCAGACACTGTTTTACAGACCCTAAAGTCTGGATTAATTCAGCCTTTCCCACACTCTCAGACACTGTGTTCCAGATACTAACCCCTGGATTGATTCGGCCTATCCCACACTCTCAGGCACTGTATTCCAGACACTAACACCTGGACTAATCCGGCCAATCCCACACTGTCAGGCACTGTGTTCCAGACACTAACCCCTGGATTAATCCCGACTACCGCACACTATCAGGCACTTTGTTCCACCCTAACCCCTGGATTAATCCAGCTTCCCCCACACTCTCAGGCAGTGTGTTCCAAAATCTAACCCGTGGATTAATCCAGCCTCCCCCACACTCTCAGGCACTGCGTTCCAGACCCTAACCCCTGGATTAATCCGGCCTCCACCACATTGTCAGACACTGTGTTCCAGAACGTAACCCCTGGATTAATCCGGCCTATCCCAAACTCTCAGGCACTTTATTCCAGACCCTAACACCTGGATTAATCCAGGCTATCCCACACTGTCAGGCACCGTGTTCCAGACACTAACCCCTGGATTAATCCGGCCTATCCCAAATTCTCAGGAACTGTGTTCCAGACCCTTAAACCTGGATTGACTCGGACTCCCGAACACTCTCAGACACTGTGTTCCAGACACTAAGACCTGGATTAATCCGGCCTATTCCACACTCTCAGTCACTGTGTTCCAGACCCTAACCTCTGGACTAATCTGGCCTATCCCACACACTCAGGTACTGTATTCCAGACACTAAGCCTTCTAATAAACCAGCCAAACCCACACCCTCAGACACTGTTTTACAGACCCTAAAGCCTGGAATAATTCAGCCTGTCCCACACTCTCAGACACTGTGTTCCAGACACTAAACCCTGGATTAATCCGGCCTACCACACACACACTCTCATGCACTGTGTTCCAGAGCCTAACCCGTGGATTAATTCAGCCTATCCCACTCTCTGTGACACTGTGTTCCAGACACTAACCCCTGTATTAAACCGACCACCACCATACTCTCAGACACGGTATTCCAGAAAATATACCAAGGATTGACCCGACCTATCGTACA
>NW_025158477.1:0-1496 GCF_004010195.1 Chiloscyllium plagiosum
CAGACCTCAATCAATAAATACATTGAACTGGACTCCATACACAAACCACAAGATACAGAACAGCAAGTACCTAAAACCAGAGGCACATAAATACCAGTTGGGACAGACCACCAACACTGTTTTGAAGATGCACTGATGAAGTCATGCAGAGAGGCATGGGAAACGTCTGTAGAAACCCACACCAGCTCGGCGAACAAATCTATGACCTCATCCACAATCCGAGCTACAAATCGTTGGAAAGAGATTACCTTATTTCTATACAGAATACCGGGAGAAATCACCAACAGAAGCCAATTACATTGCAAACGGAGGATTTCATTCTGTTTCTCCAGGCTGATACATAGAAATAGCAGACATTTATTCTGGCCCTCGAACATCTTACACCAGAACAGTATGAGGCCATTCAACCCCTGAAATCTAATATACAGCTCCAGGAGGAGGGCAATCAGCCCCTCAAACTATAATACTGGACACAGAGTATGCCATGCTGCACCATTATCCTGTTACATATCATCAGGATCAGTCCAATGACCTTTCCTTATGAAGGGTTTATGCCCAAATCATCGATTCTCCTGCTCCTCGGATGCTGCCTGAACAACTGTGCTTTCCCAGCAACCCACTCTTGATACCAACAGGATCAGGCCATTGAACCTCCTAAAGTCCGTATCATAGGACCAGGAAGAGGCCACAAAGTGACTGGACATTGTGAGACCTGAATAAGAAGCAGTCATCCAATCCATTGAGCCAATAATTAGGAAAGGTTATGAAACTCTTTCAGACATATTATGGGAAAGGAAGAGGTAATTCAGGCACCTGTCTGTGCATGTGAACAGGAGAAGACAAAGCGCTCCCTGAATCCCACTTCAGGAATACAGAAGGAGACCCGTCAGTAACTTGAACCTTCTATTGAGGAATGCGAGGAGGTCCTTCAGCCCCTCAAACTGTTACATAGCAACAGAAAGATTTCATAAGCCTTCAGGCTTCTAATGCAATCAACAGGGGGTGGACAAGCAGATCTTGAGTCTCTTACTCACGAGCAGGATCAAGATATTCAGGCTATTCAGACCATAATACAGAAACACCAGGAGGACATGCAGCCCAAAGAATTTATTAATGAATCCATTTAGCATTCATGCCTCTCACACACAGCAGTTAGAACAAATATATTAAAGCTCTGTCTCCTTCACACAGGAATTAGAAAATAAACGTAGAAGCTATATAAAGAAAAGAAGTTAGATTAATCATCTTAACTGGGAAATTAAAAAGCAGTTAACAAGACTATTGGGGTTTCAGGCAAATTGTAAGAATACCATCATTATCAACAGTAGATTTGCAATGTCAAATCACAATATATTGAAGTCAATATGGTTCCTTGAACGTTGAATCATGTTTGAGCTATTTGCTCGATTACTTTAAAGATGTGACAAGCAAGGTAGATAATGGAGAAACAGAAGATGTAGCACATCTGCTCTTCCAGAAGGTATAAAGTAAGGTTC
>NW_025158478.1:0-1496 GCF_004010195.1 Chiloscyllium plagiosum
GCTGTTGCTGATGGTACTGCTGTTGTTGATGGTACTGCTGTTGTTGATTGTACTGCTGTTGCTGATGGTGCTGCTGTTCCTGATCGTGCTGCTGTTGCTGATGGTACTGCTGTTGCTGATGGTGCTGCTGTTGCTGATGGTACTGCACTTGCTGATGGTGCTGCTGTTGCTGATGGTGCTGCTGTTACAGATGGTACTGCACTTGCTGATGGTGCTGCTGTTACTGATGGTACTGCTGTTGCTGATGGTACTGTTGATGATTCTGCTGCTATTGCTGATGGAACTGCTATTGCTGATGGTGCTGCTGTTGCTGATGGTGCTGCTGTTGCTGATGGTACTGCTGATGCTGACGGTGCTGCTGTTGTTGATGGTCCTGCTGTTGCTGATGATGCTGCTGTTGCTTATGGTGCTGATGGTGCTGTTGTTGCTGATGGTGCTGCTGTTGCTGATGGTACTGCTATTCCTGATGGTGCTGTTGTTGCTGATGGTGCTGCTGTTGCTGATGGTGCTGCTGTTGCTAATGGTACTGCACTTGCTGATGGTGCTGCTGTTGCTGATGGTGCTGCTGTTACTGATGGTACTGCTGTTGGTGATGGTAATGTTGATGATGGTGCTGCTATTGCTGATGCAACTGCTATTGCTGATGGTGCTGCTGTTGCTGATGGTACTGCCGTTGCTGATGGTGCTGCTGTTGTTGATTGTACTGCTGTTGCTGATGATGTTGCTGTTGCTTATGGTGCTGATGGTGCTGTTGTTGCTGATGGCGCTGCTGTTGCTGAAAGTACTGCTATTGCTGATGGTGCTGTTGTTACTGATGGTGCTGCTGTTGCTGATGGTGCTGTTATTGCTGATGGTGCTGCTATTGCTGATGGTGCTGCTGTTACTGGTGGTGCAGCTGTTGCTGCTGTTGCTGATGGTGCTGCTGTTCCTGATCGTGCTGCTGTTGCTGATGGTCCTGAAATTACTGATGGTACTGCTATTGCTGATGGTGCTGCTGTTGCTGATGGTACTGCTGTTGTTGATGGTGCTGCTGTTGCTGACGATGCTGCTGTTGCTTGTGGTGCTGATGGTGCTGTTGTTGCTAATGGCGCTGCTGTTGCTGATGGTACTGCTATCCCTGATAGTGCTGTTGTTACTGATGGTGCTGCATTTGCTGATGCAACTGCTATTGCTGATGGTGCTGCTGTTGCTGATGGTGCTGCTGTTCCTGATCGTGCTGCTGTTGCTGATGGTCCTGAAATTACTGATGGTACTGCTATTGCTGTTGGTGCTGCTGTTGCTGATGGTACTGCTGATGCTGACGGTGCTGCTGTTGTTGATGGTCCTGCTGTTGCTGACGATGCTGCTGTTGCTTATGGAGCTGATGGTGCTGTTGTTGCTAATGGCGCTGCTGTTGCTGATGGTTCTGCTATCCCTGATGGTGCTGTTGTTACTGATGGTGCTGCTATTGCTGATGGTGCTGCTATTGCTGATGGTGCTGCTGTTGCGGATGGTGC
>NW_025158479.1:0-1496 GCF_004010195.1 Chiloscyllium plagiosum
GGATTGACCATGCTAAATTACCACATACTGTTCAGGGATGTGTAGGTTAGTGTGAATTGGCCATGCTAAATTACCCATAGTGTTCACGGATGTGCAGGTTAGGGTGGATTGGCCAAGCTAAATTACACCATAGTGTACAGGGATGTGTAGGTTATGGTGGATTGTCCATGCTAAATTACCCACAGTGTTCAGGGATGTGTAGTTTAGGGTGGAATGACCACGCTAAAATACCCCATAGAGTTCAGGGATGTGCAGGTTAGGGTGGATTGGCCATGCTAAATTACCCCATAGTGGTCAGGGATGTGCAGGTCAGGGTGGAATGGCCATTCTAAATTACCACATAGTGTTCAGGGATGTGTAGGTTAGGGTGGATTGGCTATGCTAAATTACCCCATAGTGTTCAGCGATGTGTAGGTTCGGGTGGATTGGACATGCTAAATTACCCAATAGTGTTCAGGGATGTGTAGGTTAGGGTGGATTGGCCATGCTAAATTACCACATAGTGCTCAGGGATGTGTAGGTGAGGGTGGATTGGCCATGCTAAATTACCCCATAGTGTTCAGGGATGTGTAGGTTAGGGTGGATTGGCCATGCTAAATTAGCCCATAGTGCAAAGAGATGTGTGGGTTAGGGTGAATTGGCAATGCTAAATTACCCATAGTGTTCAGGGATGTGCAAGTTAGGATGGATTGACCATGATAAATTACCCCATAGTGTTCAGAGATTGGCAGGTTAGGGTGGATTGGCCATGCTAAACTACACATAGTGTTCAGGGATGTGTAGGTTAGGGTGGATTGGCCATGCTAAATTACCCCATAGTGTTCAGGGCGTGTAGGTTAGGGTGGATTGGCCATGCTACATTACCACATAGTGTTCAGGGATGTGTAGGGTAGGATGGATTGGCCATGCTAAATTACCACATAGTGTTCAGGGATGTGTAGGTTAGGATGGATTGGCCATGCTAAACTACACATAGTGTTCAGGGATGTGTAGTTTAGGGTGGATGCGCCATGCAATATTACACATAGTGTTCAGGGTGTGCAGGTTAGGGTGGATTGGCCATGCTAAATTACCCCATAGGGTTCAGGGATGTGTAGGTTAGGGTGGATTGGCCATGCTAAATTACATCATAGTGTACAGGGATGTGTAGTTTAGGGTGGATTGGCCAGGCTAAATTACCCCATAGTGCACAGAGATGTGTGGGTTAGGGTGAATTGGCAATGCTAAATTTCCCATAGTGTTCAGAGATTGGCAGGTTAGGGTGGATTGGCCATGCTAAATTACCCATAGTTTTCAGGGATGTGCAGGTTCGGTTGGATTCGCCATGCTAAATTACCCATCGTGTTCAGGGATGTGAAGGTTAGGGTGGGTTGGCCATGCTAAATTACCCCATAGTGCTCAGGGATGTGCAGGTTAGGGTGGATTGGCCGTGCTAAATTAGCCCATAGTGTTCAGGGATGTCCAGGTTAGGGTGGATTGGCCGTGCTAAATTACCC
>NW_025158480.1:0-1496 GCF_004010195.1 Chiloscyllium plagiosum
GGGATTTCCAAGTCCACAACCAACAGTGGCTCATCAGTAGCATTCCTGTTTGAGCTGGTCGGTTCCAAAAGGATATAACTGCTAGACTGTGTCTGCGGCAGGTGCTGAAGGAAACAACAAGAGAAACAAAAGCATACTTGACCACATCGTTACTAACCTGCCGGCTGCAGAAGCATCTTTACATGACAGTATAGGTAAAAAATGACACGGCACAGTTCTTGTCGAGACGAAATCCCGCCTTCATATTGACAGTAATCTCTATCATATTGTGTAGCACTATCACTGTGCTAAATGGAACAGATCTTGAACTGATTCAACAACTCATGACTGGGCATCAATGAGGCGTTGGGGTCATCAACAGCTGCAGAACTGTACTCTAGCACAATCTGTAATCTCATGGCTCAGCGTATCCCTCACTTAACCATTACCATCGAGCCAGGAGATCGACTCTGGCTCAATGGAGAGCGCAGGAGGACATGCCAGGAGCAGCATTAGCCATACCTAAACATGAGGTGTCCAAAGAGTGAAGCTACCAACAGGACTACTTGCGTGCCACAGTAACGCAAGTGATAGAGCTCAGTAATATCACAAACAACGGATCGATCTAAGCTCTACTGTCCCTCCACATCCAGTCGTGAATGGTGCTGGATAAGTAAACAATGCACTAGAGATATTCACAAATATCCCATTTTCAGTGATGGAGGCGCCTAGCACGTCAGTGTAAAAGATAAGGCTGATGTATTTGCAACCATGTTCAGTCAGAAGTGCCGAGTTGATTATCCATGATGTGCTCCTCCAGTGGTCACAGCATCACAGACACCTATTTACAGCCAATTCGATTGACTCCACGGGATATCAATAAACGGCTGGAGGCACTGAATTCTGCAAAAGCAATGAAGACATGTGCTCCAGAAAATGTCACTCCACCAGCGAACTTCTTCCAGTACAGTTGCAACACTGCTATTTTCCCGATGATGTGGAAAATTTCCCAGGTGTGGCACGTACACAAAAAAGCAGAACAAATCTAATCCACCTCAATCAGTCTACTCTCCATCATCAGTAAAGTGATGGAAGGGCTCATCCAACAGTTCTATTAAGCAACATTTGCTAATGCAACAAACTGCTCACTGACGCCCAGTTTGTGCTTCTCACTCAGCTCCTGATCTCACTACAGCCTCGGTTCAAACATCGACAGAACAGCTGCATTCCAGAGGTGAGGTGAGATTGACAGCCCTTGCGCCACAAAAATACCAGACAATGACCATCACCAATCAGAGAAACTCTTACCACCGCCCATTTAAACTTCAATTGAATTACCATAGCTCAATACCACACTGTCAGCATCCTTAGCGTTAGCATTGACAAGTAACTCAACTGGACTCACCATATAAACACAGTGGATACAAGAACAGGTCAGACACGAGGGGGACTGCGGCAAGTAACTCACCTCCTGAAACCCTAATTTCTATCCACCATCTACAAGGCAAAATCAGGAG
>NW_025158481.1:0-1496 GCF_004010195.1 Chiloscyllium plagiosum
CACTGTCTCACTCTCTCCCTGTCCCACTGTGACTCTGCTGTAACAGATTCACTGTCCCACACTCTCCCTGTCCCACTGTGACCCTGCTGTTACACACTCACTGTCCCACTGTGACCCTGCTGTAACACACTCACAGTCCCACTGTGACCCTGCTGTCACACACTCACTATCCCACTGTGACCCGGCTGTAACATACTCACAGTCCCACTGTGACCCTGCCGTAACACACTCACTCTCCCACTCTCTCCCTGTCCAACTGTGACCTTGCTATAACACACTCACAGTCCCACTGTGACCCTGCTGTAACACACTCACTATCCCACTCTCTCCCTGTCCCACTGTGACCCTGCTGTAACACACTCACTGTTCCACCACACTCCCTGTCCCACTGTTACCCTACTGTAACACACTCACTGTCCCAATCTCTCCTGGTCCCTCTGTGACCCTGCTGTAACACACTCACTCTTCCACTCTCTCCCTGTCCCACTGTGACCCTGCTGTAACACACTCACTATCCCACTCTCTCCCTGTCCCACTGTGACCCTGCTGTAACACACTCACTATCCCACTGTCCAACTCTCTCCCTGTCCCATGTGACCCTGCTGTAACACACTCACAGTCCCACTCTCTCCCTATCCCACTGTGACCCTGCTATAACACACTCACTGTCCCAATCTCTCAATGTCCCACAGTGACCCTGCTGTAACACACTCACTCTCCCACTCTCTCCCTGTCCCACTGTGACCCTGCTGTAACACACTTACTCTCCCACTCTCTCCCTGTCCCACTGTGACCCTGCTGTAACACACTCACTGTCCCACTCTCTCCCTTTCCCACTGTGACCCTGCTGCAACACACTCACTGTCCCACTGTGTCCCTACTGTAACACACTCACTATCCCACTCTCTCCGTGTCCCACTGTGACCCTGCTGTAACGCACTCACTGTCCGACTCTCTCCCTGTCCCGCAGTGACCCTGCTGTAACACACTCACTGTCCCAATCTCTCCCTGTCCCACTGTGACCCTGCTGTAACACACTCACTTTCCCATTCTCTCCGTGTCCCACTGTGACCCTGCTGTAACATACTCACTGTCCGACTCTCTCCCTGTCCCACAGTGACCCTGCTGTAACACACTCACTGTCCCAATCTCTCCCTGTCCCACTGTGACCCTGCTGTTCCACACTCACTTTCCCATTCTCTCCGTGTCCCACTGTGACCCTGCTGTAACATACTCACTGTCCCACTCACTCCCTGTCCCACAGTGACCCTGCTGTAACACACACACTCTCCCACTATCACCCTGTCCTACTGTGACCCTGCTGTAACACACTCACAGTCCCACTCTCTCCCTGTCCCACTGTGACCCTGCCGTAACACACTCACTCTCCCACTTTCTCCCTGTCCCACTGTAACACACTCACTCTCCCACTTTCTCCCTGTCCCACTGTGACCCTGCTGTATCACACTCACTGTCCCACTGTGACCCTGCTGTAA
>NW_025158482.1:0-1496 GCF_004010195.1 Chiloscyllium plagiosum
CGAGAGAGACAGCGAGAGCACGCGCGAGAGAGAGAGAGAGCGAGAGCACGCGCGAGAGAGAGAGAGAGCGAGAGCACGCGCGAGAGAGAGAGCAAGAGCACTCGCGAGAGAGAGAGAGATAGAGAGAGAGCGCATGCAAGAGAGAGCGAGCGAGAGCGTGAGCGAGTGCGCGCAAGAGAGAGAGCGAGAACACGTGAGAAAGCTAGAGACAGAGCGAGAGTGCGCGAGAGAGCGCAAGAGAGAGCGCGAGAGAGAGCGCAAGAGAGCGCAAGAGAGAGCGCAAGAGAGAGCGCAAGAGAGAGCGCAAGAGAGAGCGCAAGAGAGAGCGCATGCGAGAGAGCGCGCGCGAGAGAGCACGCGAGACAGCACGCGAGACAGCGTGCGAGAGCGAGAATGCGTGCGTGAGTGAGCGAGTGCGTGCGCGAGAGATCGAGCGAGTCCGCGCGAGAGATCGAGCGAGTGCGCGCGAGAGATCGAGCGAGTGCGCGCGAGAGATCGAGCGAGTGCGCGCGAGAGAGTGAGAGCATGCACGAGATCGAGAGCGCACGAGAGAGCGAGAGCGCGCACGAGAGAGATAGAGCGAGAGCACGCGCGCGAGAGATAGAGCGAGAGCACGCGCGCGAGAGATAGAGCGGAGAGATAGAGCGAGAGCACGCGCGCGAGAGATAGAGCGAGAGCGCGCGCGCGAGAGATCGAGCGAGAGCGCGCGCGAGAGATCGTGCTCGAGAGTGAGAGCGTGCTCGAGAGCGAGAGCACGTGCGAGGAGCGAGATCTTGCACGAGAGCGGGCGAGAGAGAGCGAGAGCGGGCGAGAGCGGGCGAGAGAGAGCGAGAGCGGGCGAGAGAGAGCGAGAGAGAGCGAGAGCGGGCGAGAGAGAGCGAGAGAGGGCGAGAGACAGAGAGCGAGAGCGCGCGCGAGACAGAGAGCGAGAGCGCGCGAGACAGAGAGCGAGAGCGCGCGAGACAGAGAGCGAGAGAGCGCGAGAGCAAGAGCGCGAGAGCAAGAGCGCGAGAGCAAGAGCGCGAGAGCAAGAGCGCGAGAGCGAGAGCGCGAGAGCAAGAGCGAGAGCGAGAGCGCAAGAGAGAGCGAGAGCGCAAGAGAGAGCGAGAGCACGCGCGCGCGAGAGAGAGCGAGAGCACGCGCGCGCGAGAGCACGCGCGAGCGAGAGAGAGAGCGAGAGCACGCGCGAGCGAGAGAGAGAGCGAGAGCCGAGAGCACGCGCGAGCGAGAGAGAGAGCGAGAGCACGCGCGCGCGAGAGAGAGAGCGAGAGCACGCGCGCGCGAGAGAGCGAGAGCACGCGCGCGCAAGAGATAGAGCGAGAGCACGTGCGCGAGAGCGAGAGCAAGAGCACGCGCGCGAGAGCGAGAGCACGCGCGCGAGAGCGAGCGAGAGCGTGCACGAGTGTGCGCGCGAGAGAGCGAGAGCGCACGAGAGAGCAAGAGCGCGCAAGAGCGAGAACACGCGAGAAAGCAAGAGACAGAGCGAGAGTGTGCGC
>NW_025158483.1:0-1496 GCF_004010195.1 Chiloscyllium plagiosum
CCCATATGTTGCCTCATACATTTTCACACGATCAGACTGTCGCTCGTATTTTCTATCTGCAGATTAAGCTGTTTGTGCAATAGGCTTCATCTGCACAGTGTTCCCCAGCCTTTCACCGTGACATGTAAAGATACTGGTCCCATGATCAATCCATTAATTCTGAGTTGGTTTACTTAAACAATAAAACACATTACAAGTCATGAAGCAGACATTACAGCAAGCATGAATGGGCAGTACAGAGCCTCAATGGTTAGCACTGCTGCCTCACATCGGGCGGGACCTGGGTTCGATTCCACCCTCAGGCGACTGTATGTGGAGTTTGCACATTCTCCCCGCGTCTGTGTGGGTGTCCGCTGGGTGCTCCGGTTTCCTCCCACAATCCACAGATGTGCAGGTCAGGTGAATTGGCCATGCTAAATTGGCCATGGTGTTCAGGGATGTGTGGGTAGGCGCAGTTGTCAGGGAAAATGTTGAGTAAAAGAGTGGGGGAATGGGATGCTTTTGGAGATCCGGTGTGGACTTGTTGGGATTCTGTGAATTGATCTCAGTCTGTGCAGTTTGCAGGATCACAGATGATTAACTGGTAAGTGGAGTGCATACACAGGGGTGGATTTTCTCAAAGGCAATATGTTCACACACCACACAGCCACTGAACATCAAGAGGAGATAGTTACATTCTCTCTTGTTGGAGATAGTCATTGCCTGGCAGTTGCGTGGCACAAATGTAACCTTATTCATGTTCCAAGCCCACATCTCCAGCAGTAACCTGCTTTGGAACATCCTCAGGTGATAAAAAGTGCCATACATTTGGGTGCACCATGGCTCAGTGGTTAGCACTGCTGCCTCACCACACCAGGGACCCACCTCAGGCAGGTCTGTGTTGAGTCTGCACATTCTCCCTGTGTCTGTGTGACCTTCCCTGGGTGCTCTGGTTTCCTCCCACAGTCCAAAGATCTGCAGCCTCAGTAAATTGGCCATGCTAAATTGCCCATAGTGTCTAGGGATATGCAGGCTAGGTGGATTAGCCATTGGAAAATACAGGGATAGCACAGGGGGCTGGGTGGAGTGCTCTTCAGATGGGCAATGTGGACTTGATGGGCTGAATGGCCCACTTCCACGCTATAGGGATTCTGTGATACAAATGCAAGTTCCTTCTTTCCATTCTAGCCCTGAAGCATGCATGTGGTTCTGTCTCATATCCACTCAAGGGATGGCAAACCTTTGAAGACATCAGCAGCCTCTATTCTTTTGGAAAGTACTTCTTCCACTCTGTCCTTCACAGCCTTGTAGACAGCAACACTGAGATCGGGAAATAACCCAAAGCTATAATTTTCTGGGCTCTTCATTAAACTGTGGAACCTGAAAAGTACAATTAATGTCCAAGTCAATGAACATATTTCTCAGCAATCCCTAAATGCTGAGTTTTAGTACTCAGCAGGCTCCAGGAGTCAAAATTACTGATGAGATCATTGCTCTGAATTGCTCATAAATGTCAC
>NW_025158484.1:0-1496 GCF_004010195.1 Chiloscyllium plagiosum
ATAGTGTCAACAGTAGGAAGATTCTACCTGCTTTTAATTCAGGAATGATAATTGGCTACTACCTTTAAACAGAATAGTTCTCTCTTGTGAAATTACAGGAGCAATGCATAAGTGTGGATGCAATCTAGTGTGATACATCATTATTGTTGAGCAAGTCTTTGACGAAAAAAAAAGCAAAAACTGTGTTTGGGTATGAATAATGAAATAACTTTTACATTCGGTAAAGTGTCAAATTCATGGAATCTGTACTCCGCTGAGGAAACTGGGGCTTCCTTGTCAAGATCTCCAAAAGGTCCATTGCTGTCCTCTGAGATAGGAGTATTGCTCTTAAGAAGAGGTTTGTATGAAATATGCATAATCGGTTTGCTCATCCCCCCCTCACCAACAGTAAAGCAACTGTTAAAGGATGCTGGTGTTGTGCAGGAAAATCGATGTTTCGGGCAAAATCAACGTTTTCTGATGAAGGGCTTTTGCCTGAAATGTCAATTTTCCTGCCCCTCAGATGGTGCCTGACCTGCTGTGCTTTTCCAGCACTACCCTAATCTAGACAGGGAACAGAGAGACCATGTGCAGGCAGATGGGATTAGTTTAGAATAGCATCATTTTGGCATGGACATAGTGAGCCAAAGGGCCTGTTCCTGAGCGTACTGTTCTATGTTCATAATTGCCTTCAAAACTGCATTTTGATCGTTCAGCACTAGAATGAGCAAATATCAGTGTGTTTTTTTTCTAACTCCACTGATCTAACCAGCGATATATATCCCATGATATACATCAACAGAAAAGTGGGAGACAGTGAGGTCTGCAGATGCTGGAGATCAACAGAAAAGTGGGAGACAGTGAGGTCTGCAGATGCTGGAGATCAACAGAAAAGTGTTCATTAAAACTAAAGCATCAGAAAACAAAGGTGATCTTTTAATTCATCGCAGCAGACTATCCAGGTAAGATTTAAAAACTAATGGCATTGTTTAGTATGAGAAGGAGAATGGAAACTTCAGGAAAAATGTTTGGATAATAAACTTGCAGGTAAAAAGACCACTCCAGCACAGAAGGATAATAAATATAAAATAATGGGAATCAGCATACACAGGCATATTCCTAATGAGTGCTGGAGTTGCATTATTATCTTTCAAACTATGGGAAGATGGGAAAAAGTGTTGTTGATGACAGAATGTACAGATGAACCTCGATTACCTGAACGAGATGGGCAGGGAGTGTTTTGTTCGGATAACTGATTGTTCAGATAACTGATTGTTCAGATAACTGATATGATCGTAAACAAAAGAAGCATTTACGGGACCTTGAGATCTTGTTTGGATAATCCAAAATTCAGATAACTGATGTTCAGATAACTGAGGTTGTTCTGCACTTTACATTCCCTGAAGCTCTACAATCTGGAATCAGAGAGGCAGACCTTACTGCTTACAATTCTGGTCATCCTGCTTTTGGAAAGTTGTTGTTAAACTAGAAAGGGTGTGGAAAATTTACAAGGATGT
>NW_025158485.1:0-1496 GCF_004010195.1 Chiloscyllium plagiosum
TCGAATGGCCTGTTTGCAGACTGTAGGGATTGGAATTCTAAACCCAATTTGGTGTTATCGATTTAGAACCAGACAAGAGTCCCCAGTTTGCTATCGACCAACTAGACTGCCTCAAACCAGTTTAAGAGGGTAACTTGGATGCCACCCTTTTCTTATTTTAAAGGTAGATGTGAATTGGGTGTTCCAGATGTAATGCTACTAGTCAAACCCACCCACCATTAAGCAAAACACAATATATTTAAACACTCTAATGAAAATACATACACAATGAAGAGAAATTTAGAATAATTTTACTATTGGAAACCTTAACCGAATAATTGGTATATAATACCTTCTACAAATGAACAGTTCCAATATACTAACATTCCATAAACACACCCCTTGGTAAAAAGGAACATTCAGACATACATACTTCATACAGTTCTCCAATTCAGGAGGAAACAGCATCAAGTCAGTTTTCAGAGAGAGTAGCAGCTGGGGATCAGTTACGAGGCCGTTGTTACTGCTATTTATTATAAACTCTAAAAGCGTCGTAAGTTATTTACTTGAGCCGTTTTCAGTAGGCAGTTTGGCCTTTAAGGTCTCTTATTTTAAAAAGGAGAAAATCATCTTTTTTTAAAAAAAAGTGACAGCATTGTCACACAATTTAGATGCCTGTTCCTTTACTTAAGGGACTACCTCGTGTTACTGATCGCAAGGTCACCGGAGAGGGACAAATTCAGGTACAGACCAAGCTACAAGGATGTGTCTCATAACTTCTAAAACACCCCTGTCCATGGACCATCACATGGGACATATCGCGAAGTGAACAACAGCCTGAAACACACCATTTCAATCTTTCTGAACTACGCAATGCCAGCACTTGATACACTAGGGAGCCAAAAGCTAAGCCCAGGGAAAGACACAGAGGGACATAAAGAATCACATAAAAGATAGAAACAGACAGTTAATTCATGGAAAAGATATTATGGAAATATGGGGAATCAGACAGGGCAGTGGGACGAACTGGAGAAGTGAGAACTTCGAGAGTAAAATTACAAGAATGAGAACATTGAATAAATACATTGTCAGATCAGCTGGAATGGTTTGTTACATCAAATTCTCAATCTGCTTCACAGAACATCACAAACAACATAAACTGGGACAAGATGACAGCCCAGCATGGAGAGCTGTGCAGACCATGCTAGTATGTTGCTCAGTAAACTGCACTATCTGCCCAGCATAGTGAGTATTGCAAACTTTACTATCATATGCTAACCATACTCGCATCAGGTTACCGCCTACAATGGGAAGTTTTGCTGCGTGTGTGTGTGTGCTCATCAGAAACTGAGAGAGAGTGCATGTGTGCGCGTGCGCGATTGGCGTGGTTGAATGCGAAACTCATTTTTTGAGAAGGAACGCACACGGAGGAAACTATTTCAAATACGAACAACTGGCAGGCTTTTTGTTAATCAACAGAAAGAGAACGAGAGAAGTTTCATGGACAGATGAGGTAA
>NW_025158486.1:0-1497 GCF_004010195.1 Chiloscyllium plagiosum
CATGCTAAATTGTCCCATAGTGCCCAGGGATAGGTTGGCCAGCATGGTAAGATGGGAAAAGCAGAGTGAGGGTAGGAGGGTGAGTCTCTGTGGGATGCTCTTCAGAGGGTTGGTGTGAACTCAATGGGTCAAATGGCCTGCTTCCCCGCTGTAGGGATTCTCTGGTCCTCTTGATGAGGTGGGTGTGCTGATAATCAAGGACTTTTTGAGGTGCAGAAGTAGGCCATTCAGTCCATCGTACCTCACCAGCACTGCCCTGACACCACTCTGAATCCGTTCCCCCATAAGCCCTGAAAATTGTGTCTGGCTGTTTTACAGAACCTGCAGCTCTGAGAAAGCATCCCAAAACCTCCTCGTCCAGCCTACGAGAGTCAGTGCTGCTATAATGCGCGAATTGGTAGAACGCGATGGGAGAATTTAGACCGTTGTTTGTAGAACGCGAACTTTCCTTACCTGTACTGGCTCTAACAAGATTCTGGGTCTCATTGGTTTAAATGGTGCTGCTATTGAGTGACTTTCTTCTAACATAGAATCGCACGGGGAATGGAACTATAGCTGTATCAGAACAGACTGTACTCCCAATATGGTAAAAACAATGACTGCAGATGCTGGAAACCAGATTCTGGATCAGTGGTGCTAGAAGAGCACAGCAGTTCAGGCAGCATCCGAGGAGCTTCCTGAATTGCTGTGCTCTTCCAGCACCATTGATCCAGAATCTGTACTCCCAATATGATTGTTCCAATTCATAACAGCTTCAAATCACACGTAAATATTCCTACCCCTCTTATTCATTCGCACTCAATATTCCTTCTTGTGCAATACCTCCCACATCAAGGTAGACAAAGTGCATTCCTAATGAAGGGCTTTCGCCTCCTGCTCCTCGGATGCTGCCTGCTTTTCCAGCACTACCCCAATCCTGACTCTAATCTCCAGCATCTTCAGTCCTCACTTTTGCCAAACTGCGTTTCCTTCCTATTCAGCTGTTCCAACGTGATTCCATACCCTGGTCCCCTGAATGACGCTCCCCACTACACTGATACCGTCTTTGTCAGAACACTGCAACCCCCTCTGCCTTTCACTAGTTTCCCAATCTTCCTGAATCTTCACACAACCGTTGCCAGCCCAGTCTCTAGACTATTCATCCAGAAATGTTGGAGGAACCACGTCACTGTAGATGGAAGGCACTCGTGCTGTAGGGAAGGTAATCCGAAGCAGAGTAAGGGAGTGAGATGTGTTCCTAACCACGATTAATGATATGTCCATGGTCACCATCACCGAGAGATACTTTCCATTTTGGATTTAGGAAGTTCTGCCAGTTTCTGAGGTGGGACTCAAACTCACGTGAGCAAACTGGGGGCTCAGTGACACTACCACTATGCCACTGTCTCCACCGGCTATGGAGCGGGATGGTCAGTGGGCCCTGAGGTGGGGATGGTCAGTGGGCCCAGGGGTGGGGTCTGGAGAGGGGATGGTCACTGGGGTCTGGGGTGGGGATGG
>NW_025158487.1:0-1497 GCF_004010195.1 Chiloscyllium plagiosum
AGAGGTGTCCTCGAGTTGGCGTTTGGCTTCAGCATTGTGGAGGTCAGTGCGCTAGACTGACGGTTTATATATATATATATATTATATATAACCTGGAAATTTAGAGTCTCCTCAGTTTGGGCACTCACTCTGTGCTGGCTGGTTAAATACAGAAACATAACCAGGAGATTTAGTGTCTCCTCAGTTAAGGGCATTAACTCTGTGCTATCTGTTTAAATAAATATATATATCCAGGAAATTTAGTGTCCCCTCAGTTAAGGGCACTGACTCTGGGCTGGCTAGTTAAATAAATGGATATATCCATTTGAGGGCGGATTCTGTGCTGGCTGGTTCAATACAGAAATATAACCAGGAGATTTAGAATCACCTCAGTTTCGGACACTGATCCTGGGCTAGCTGGTTAAATAAATAGATATATCCTGGAGATTTAGTGTCTCCACATTTTAGAGCACTGACTCTGTGCCTGCTGTTTTAATATATATAAAACCAGGATATTTAGAGTTTCCCCAGTTTTGGGCACTGACTCTCAACTCTACATTTTAATAATGATATATAACAAGGAAATTTAGAGTCTCCTCAGTTTAGGGCACTGATTGTGTTGGCTGGTTAAATGTATATGACCTGGAGATTCAGAGCCTCGTCATTGAAGGGGACTGAGTTTCTGCTGGCTGGTGGAATAAATATATATATAAAACCAGCTGATTCGGATTGCCCTCAGTTTAGGGCATTGACATTGCGCTGGGTGGTTAAATAAATATATATACCCAGACCATTTCGGGTCTCCTCATGTTTAGGTGACTGACTCTGTGCTGGCTGATTAAATGAATATATGTAACCAGGAGATGTAGAGTCAGCTCATTATAGGGCACTATCTCTGTGCTGGCTGGTTAAATACATGTTTACAACCAGGGGATTTAGTGTCTCCTCAGTTTAGTGCACTGACTCTATGCTGTTCGTTTAAATATATATAACAAGGATATTTAGAGTCTCCTCAGTCTAGGGACTGACTCTGTGCTGAATGGTTTAATAAATATATATAAAACCAGGAGATTTAGGGTCTGTCCAGTTTAGTGCACTGACTCTAATAAATGTAGGGGTATGGGTGGGTTACGCTTCGGCGGGTCGGTGTGGACTTGTTGGGCCGAAGGGCCTGTTTCCACACTGTAAGTAATCTAATCTAATCTAATCTAGTGCACTGACTCTATGCTGTTCGTTTAAATATATATAACAAGGATATTTAGATTCTCCTCAGTCTAGGGAATGACTCTGTGCTGAATGGTTTAATAAATATATATAAAACCAGGAGATTTAGAGTCTGTCCAGTTTAGTGCACTGACTCTGTGCTGGATGGTTTAATAAATATATGTAAAACCAGGAGATTTAGAGTCTGTCCAGTTTAGGGCACTGACTCTGTGCTGGATGGTTTAATAAATATATGTAAAACCAGGAGATTTAGAGTCTGTCAGTTTAGGGCACTGACTCTGTGCTGGATGGTTT
>NW_025158488.1:0-1497 GCF_004010195.1 Chiloscyllium plagiosum
ATTGCATTAGTTTGAGGAGGCCGATTATTTAGTATTTTAGGAAGCCCTTTGACAAATTTCCACCTGGGACACTGAAAAATAAAGGCAAATCTCACAATATGATGGATAACTTGACAAATTACAACGAAAATTGTCTTAATAGCAGGAGACAGAGGGTGGTGGGAGAAGGCTATTTGTGTGACTGGAGACCAGTGTCACTTGGTGTACCACAGAGATCAGTGTTATGTTCCTTATTGTTTGTGTTATTCATAAGAAAAGATGTGAATATGGAAGGGGCGAGATGGAGATTGGGGGAGATGTGATAAGTAAGTGTATGTTAGACATAAAGATTGTCTGGGTCGTTCGCAGTGAGGAGGAAGGCCTTAAGTTACAGGAAGATGCAGATGGAATGGTCAGATGGGCAGATCAATGGCAGATAGAATATAACCTTTATAAATATGAGGTGATACACTTTGGGAGAAGGAACCAGGCAGGAGGGGGCTCAATGAATGGCAGCACACTAGGAAGCTCAGACGGTGCTTCTCCACGCATCCCTGAATGTGGCTGGACAGGTTAATGGGCTAGTTAAGACTTGGACCTTGGGTGTTGTGTTTCCTAATCAGGGTATAGATTGTAAGAGCAATATAGTGCTTTGGTTCGGCCAAAATGGAATACTGTATGTAGTTCTGGGAGCCACATTCCACTAAGGATGTGATTGTACTGAAGAGGGTGCAGAGGTGATTCACCGGGATGTTCCCTGGGATGGAGCATATCAGCTATGGAGAGAGGCTGGATAAGCTCGGGTTGTTGACTTTGGAGCAGAGATAGCTGAGGGGTCCGTGATTCAGAAGGATAAGATTATGAGCAACACGGACAGGGTGGATAGACAGAAGCTGTTCCTTTTAGTCAGTGGGTCAAGAACAAAGGAGCACACTTTTAAAGTGAAAACTTTGAGGTTCAGAGAGGATCTAAACATTTTTTCACCTCGAGGGTATTGTGTTCTGGGATTACTTCCTGAGAGGGGAATTATCATGGTTTAACCTCATGATTGTTAAAAAGTACTTGGATGAGCACTTGGAAGTGTCATAGCATTCCCAGCTATGGGCCTGCGGAAGGAAAGTGGGGCTAATTTAGATCGTGCTGTATTTCTGTTGGCACAGAGTCCATGCTCCTGTGAGTGTATGGTGTGGAAGGTCAATTATTGAGCAGTTTAAGGCAGGAATTGATGAGTTTCTGAAGAGTATATTCACAAGGGTTATAAGAGTGAACTGTAATAACTTGGTAAATCATGTCAATGTGAGAAATATGAGGAAAGTGCAGCTTACTTACAAACTGAAACTAGAGAATGGAGAATGGGAAACAGGGAAATGGCAGAACTATGAAGCCACTACTTCAGTTCTGTCTTCACAGAATTTTCTAACAATACAAGGAAAACCAAGTTTGGTGTGGGAAAATGATAGAGTACATGGAACATAGAACATAGTAAGTAAATGGTTTCGGATAAATTACTGGGACTGA
>NW_025158489.1:0-1497 GCF_004010195.1 Chiloscyllium plagiosum
TTGCAGTGGGAGAGGCACTCCCTGAGATTCTTGGAGAGAGAGGAGGAAACATTCTTCAAGGCAGGCATCCTTGCAAGAGGATTCGCAGTTGGCCTTGCTGGGCCAAAGGGCCTGTTTCCACACTGGAAGTAATCTAATCTAATCTAATCACTCTGTTACTTGAGCATCAGCCTGTGAAACCATTCCCTCTTTGTTGCCCAAGCGATATCCTGTGAAACAATCCACAATCTGGTCCTGAAGCAAAGACCTGTGACCCCAAGCCCCTGGTATCCCCCCAGAACTGCATGTGAACCCATCATGAATGGGACATTTGAGCAACTACCTTACAGACTTATGAACAGTCTGATCGCCCATTAGCATCCTATGAATACAATCTGTACCCTACGTAGTGGAGTGTGATGTCCACCGTCTGCATTCTGTTCACATGGCGAAAGTCAGTGAATCCATCCTCATTTTATTCTCCTAGCATCGGCCTGTGACTACATCCCCACTGTTTTATCGAAACGTTGTCCTGCAAAGCCATCCACACTCTGTTCTCGTAGCAATGACGTGTGGACGAATCCCCACTTTCTTCACCAAGCAATGGTCTGCGAAACCATCACCTCCCAATTCTCCTAGCAACGATCCTTGAACACATAACACTTTGTTTTCCCAGCAAAGCCCATTGAAACCATCCTCGCTCTGCTCTCCTAGAAAAAGACTCTCGTCTCATTCCCCCTTTGTTCCCGAGCAAAGACCTGTGACAACAGAGCCACTCTGTTATCCTAGCAATAGCCTGTGAGATAATCCCTTCCCTGATCTCCTAACAACATTTTGTGAATACCTCAACATTGGTATACCCAGAGACTGTCTGCGAAACAATGGCCACTCGGAATGTCCCAGCAACGACCTGTAAGCACACCACCACTTGGTTCTCCTAGGAACAGCCTGTGAATCCAAACTCGATGGCATTGCCTTGGAACAGCCTGCCAAACCATCATTCTCAGAAAATCCGGCAAACCCTTGTAGCATTCTGCCATTCCATCCAGACTCTGGTGTTCCTTTCGACGCAACGACGGCGTGTAAAACCATCTCCAGTCTGTTCGCATCGCAGTGGACTGATTACCCATCTGCACCCAATTCTTTTATCAAAATCCTGTCAATCCATTGTCAGTCTATTCTCGTAACAACAGCCTGGAACGCATTTTCGCTCTGAGTCCCAAGTAACAGTCTGTGACTTCATCCCAACTCTGTTTCCCTAGCAACAGCCTGCGAACTCAACCCCACTCAGTTTCCCTCACAGTGGTTGGAACTCATCCCCATACTGTTCTCCTTGGAACAGCCTGTGAATTCAACCCCAATCTGTCATCTGAGCAAAGACCTGTGAACCCATTCTTATTCTGTTCTCCGAGTAAAGGCCTTTATATCTATTCCCACACTGTTCTCAAAGCATCGGCCTGAGACCCCTTCCCCACGTTTGTTCCACGAGCAACGGTCTATCACCACATCCCTACTCTG
>NW_025158490.1:0-1497 GCF_004010195.1 Chiloscyllium plagiosum
AGCTAGCATTGTATAGACAGAAACAGAGTTAACATTTCGTGTCCATCAACTGAATTATTTTCATAACTGGATATTTCACAGCGTCCTTCAACTGGCCTCTGAACTTTTTCTGTGTCACCACGTAAATGAATGCATTTGTGCAGCAATTTAAGTCCCGCAGCATATATCCGACATGATGAAAGAGAGAAGCAGCAGAAGAATCCAAGGAATAAGCAACATTAAAGAAACTTAAGACAAAAACCAACCAGAGAAGTATGAAGCTGGCACATATGGCAAAGAGTAAAACCACAGAGTTCTGTCTGCTCTCTATCTCTGGATCATTGTCTATTTTCCCCTGACCCCTCAGGCCTTTACGCACCTTAATAGCATCGAAGATGTGTCTGGCAGTCAGAATATTAATAAAAAGAATAAAAGTGAATGGGAGAAATGGTGTTAAAAACTGTTCAAAATATTGAAAACTTTTCCACCGAGGATCATTATAATAACGGGATGTGGTATAACAGTACCATGGAACAGTGTTGCTGATCATTCCAGGTTTAAATCGAAAGTAGTTGGGAATGTTTTTTAAAGCAAAGAAAACACAGATTGTTGCTAGAACACTTGTTGCAGTTTTCTCTGTGCAATACTGAGATTTCATCTGATGAAAACAAATGGCGACAAATCGATCAAAAGAAAAGGCAACAGTGAACCAGACAGAGCAATCAATGGTCAAGCAGTTCAGGGTATACATGAAACTACAAACAGGAGTAATGTCCAGGAAACACTGGGCGTAATAATAACGTGGAAATTTGAAGAGTACGAAATGAAAAACAATGAACAGTAGATCAGACACCGCCATGACCAACAAATAGCGAGAGCTGCATTTCGAAAGACCACACCTGCCCCGAGCCATGAATACAATTAGCATTAAAGTAACTGGAAGAAAGAGAAAGGAAAAAAAGGATACTTGAAGTTACTGATCAAACATTATTCCTGCCTGAGCCCAGACTGTGAATAATGACACAAAAATATCTGTTGCTTCATGTCATACGAAGTTGAAAGTATCTGAAACATGCGCTCTAAATGAATCACTTGCAGTTTTTAAAAAAAAGATGATGGGAAGAACATGAGTTCTCACAGATACACAGTCATGTACTCAATGTTGTTTTAGGCTCGGCGTTGGATGAATTCACTTGCTTTATAAGTGACTCAGACTGGCTGGAGTTTCCCATAAGACCATAACATCCACACAGTGATAACTGATCTCAGTACAACAACGAATGGGAGAGACCGAGCATGGACATTGATTACAAAATTGCTGTATTCGGTTTTGGTGTCTCAATAATGCTTCCAGAATTATATAATCATGCTTTATGAACTTTAGCAGACGACATTGAATCAGTCCACAGTGTCTCAGAATGGATGAACAAATGATCGGGCATTGAGTGCCTCCATTGTGTACACGTTTAAACGTCCTGGCAATCGGCACAATGAGTGGATGCCCATCACAATCATAAG
>NW_025158491.1:0-1497 GCF_004010195.1 Chiloscyllium plagiosum
ACAGCTTTACAACACTGAAAGTACAGACCCTGGTACTTTTTGAAAGAGTTAGGGGGTCTCTGCCTCCACCACAACTCGACAATGAATTCCAGACACCCATTTCCCTCTGCGTAAAAAAAACATTTTCCTCACATCCTCTCTAATCCTTCTGCCCCTTAGCGTGAATCTATAATCCCTGGTTTTGGAACTCTCTGCCAAAGGAAACAGGCTCCTCCTGTCCACTCTGTCTCTACCCCTCACAATTCTGTATGCCTCAATCTTGTCACATCTTCAGCCTTCTCTATTCCAAGGAAAACATTCCTAACCTTTCCGGTCTGTCCTTCTCCAGCCCTGGCAAGCTCCTTGTAAAATTTCTCTCCCCTCTCCCAGGAGCAATTACCTCCTCCCTGGAATGTGGTGACCAGAACTGCACAGAGTACTCCAGGTGTAGCCTCACCACTGTCTTACACAGTTTCATCATTATATCCCTACTTTTGTATTCTATCCCTTTGTCAGTGAATGAGAGCGTTCCATCTGCCGCCTTCACAACCTTGGCGAAAGTGAGGACTGCAGATGTTGGAGATTAGAGTCGACACCTGTACTGCTACCTTTAGGGACTTGCACAGCAAGATCTCTCCCTTCATCTAGCCCTCTCAGTGTATTCCCATTATTGTTGATTCCCTTTTACTGTCTGACCACCCTAAATGCATTACCTCACGCTTATCAGAGTTGAACTCCATCTGCCACTTTCCTGCCCACTTCACCAACCCATTTCTATCATTGTGGATCTTACAGTTATCCCCTTCACAATCCATGAACAGCCAATGTATATGTCGTCTGCAGATTTCCCAATTGTGCCTCCCATGTTCAAGTCCAAATCAGTAACGTATAAAACAGTCAGCAGGGGTCCCAACATCAAGCCCTGCGGATTGCCACTTGAAACAGCTTTCCATTCACAAGGGCAACCATCAACCATTACCCCTTGTTTCTGTTATTAAACCAGCTTTGGATCCAATTCAACACATTACACTGTACCCCACAGGCTTTTACCCTTTCTGACCAGTCTGCCTTGTGGGTCCTCGTCCAATGCCTTACTAAAATCAATGTAGACATCATCCACTGCACCACCCTCACTGACCTCCCTGTCACTTCCTCAAAGAATTCAATCAAATTTGTAAGCCATGACTTTCCTTTAACAAAGCCACGTTAACCATCCCTGACTAGTCCTTGTCTTTCTAAATGACAGTTTTATCTGATCTCTTGGATATAATCATTTGCTCACTGACTAACTGGCCAATAGTTGTTTGGCCTTCCCTTTGTAACCTTTTTAAACATCGGAACAACATTTGCATTCCTCCAGTCCTGCTGCCCCTCCCCCGTATCTAGTGAAGATTGGCAAACTATCCTCAGAGCATCTGTCATTTCCTCCCTGACCATCTTCAACATCACAGAGAACAAGCCATCCTGCCCTGGCGACGTATCCACTTTCAGGGATTCTAAATCCTGTAACACTTTATC
>NW_025158492.1:0-1497 GCF_004010195.1 Chiloscyllium plagiosum
TTGATACGAATGACATACGTAGGAGGACTGAAATGTCCTGCAAAGAATTTTAGGTGGCAAAGCCTCAGTTTAAAAGCAGGATCTCCAGGATTGTAATCTTGGGATTACTCCCCGTGCCACCTAGAATTGAGACAAGGAAGAGGGAGATATCATAGTTGAATACGTGACTAAAGAGCTGGTCTTGGAGGAGGCTTTCTGATATTTGGATGATTCGGATAGCTTCCGGGACGGGTGAGAGCAGTGCAAAAAGGACAGGGCGCACCTAAACTGGAGTGGCCCAACATCCCGCAAGCGAGATGTGATAGTGTAACTCGGGTAGGTTTAACCTAATAATACAGGAGGCTGGGAACCAAAGGAGCAGGTTAGAAACTGAGCTGAAAGTGAAGGTTAGTCAACTGAACAGGCAGAGCCAGTACATGATCATGCTGAAGGAAGGAATAGTAACAATTTAAGAAATGAGTAGAAAGTTGGAATAAATGATAGGCTCACTATTATCGGCGATCAATAAATAAGGATGAAGAGCCTGTGCACAAAACTACTCCAGGTGCGCCAGATTCCTCCCACAGTCTAAAGACTTTCAGTGGATTGACCATGCTAAATTGCGCATCTAACACAATTTTGAATAAATGCAAACACACAGGTACCACAGACCTGTGGGGAAGAGAATTCCAACTCAAACGGTCCTTAGAGAATTTCTCCTCATCCCTGTTCCGACCGAGGTTGGAGAGTCGTTGTATCTTTTTCTAGTTCCATCCTCCATCGGTCATGACAAATTATCAGTGTAACCAAGTGTGTTATATGGCAAATGATATCAGTCTCAGACTGGGTCAGGCACAGCGTTAGGAACATGTCAGACATGTTTCTGACATTTGCAAAAACAATTAATCTAAAACAAAAGCAAAGTTATTCAAAAAAACGATGGAAAGATAAATGACATATAGTTTGGACATTGACAATCTGTGTATCATTATTTATTTTCCTATAAATCAGAGACACACATATACGTCTGAAAGCAAACAGAAAAAAGAAACAAACTCTGCAGAATATTAGTTTGGAAGAGTTTTGTCCAGATAATAGATAATTTCATGGCAAAAGGAAAATTGAGATTGTCGCAGTTGTAATTCTGCCTCACAGATGCTGATGGCAATGGGGTTTCCTCCTGGAATAGCTGGACTTGGCTGAATTCCCATCTCTACTGGCAGTGGGGAGATTCCAATGAATCCTCAAAAGGAACCCTCCATGAATGGGAAAGATGACTGATGGATTTTCTGCTCTCTCTTAAAGAGGAATATGGTGTGTTAGATTTCATTTGTTGAGCGATTGATTTCCGGAGCCGTAAAGTCATGTTGCAACTATACAAAACGCTGGTGCCACCACACTTGGAATATTGTGTATAGGTCTGGTCCCCATATTACAGGAGGGATGTGGAATCATTGGAAAAGGTGCAGAGGAGATTTATCAGGGTGTTGCCTGGTCTGGAGGGAAGGTCTTATGTGG
>NW_025158493.1:0-1497 GCF_004010195.1 Chiloscyllium plagiosum
ACTCACTCCTTTATGTGCCTCACTCCTTAACACACCTCACTCCCCCACGCACCTCACTCCCTCACACAACTCAGTCCCTCACACAACTCCCTCCCTCACACGTTCACCAACTGATGAGAATCCACAAACTGAGTGAAACTTGCAACATGGAACAGTACAGCACAGTAAGAGCCCTTCAGCCCTCAATGTTTTTCCGGTCTTTTATCCTCCTCTAAGATCAGACTAACATACATGACCTTCAATGTATTAACATTCATGTCCCCATCCAAGAGTCTTCTTAAATATCGCTAATGTATCTAACTCTACTACCACCGCTGGCGCTGCATTCCGCCCCGATAATGAAAGCCAATACACCAAACACCTTCTTAACAACCCTATCAGCTTGAGTGGCAACTTGGAGGGATCTATGGACATGGACCCCAAGATCCCTCTGTTGCTCCACATTGCCAAGAATTCTGCCTTTCACCCTGAATGCTGTATGCAAATTCAACCGTTCAAAGTAAATCGCTTCAGACTTTTTAAGTTTGAACTGTATCTGCCCCTTATCAGCCCAGCCCTGCATCCTAACAACGACGTGTTGCAACCTACAATACACCTCCACATTACACACAACTCTGCCAACATTCATGTCGTTGGCAAACTTACTCACCCACCATTCCGCTTCCTCATCAAAATCATTTATAAAAATCACAAAAAGCACAGGTCCCAGAGCCGATCCCTGTGGAACACCACTGCTCACTGTGCTCCAGGGTGAATACTTTCCATTTGCTATCACCCTCTGTCTTCTATGGGCCAGCCAAGTCCATATCCAAACAGCCAATTTTCCCTGTGTCCCATGCCTCCTTACCTTTTGAATGAGCCTACAATGAGGAAATTTATCAAGCTCCTTGCTAACATTCTTGTTTACTACATCTACTGGTCTACCTTCATCAACGTATTATTTCACATTTTCAAAACATCAAGAAGGTTTCTGAGGAATGGCCTGCCCCTCACAAAGCCATGCTGACTATCTCTAATCAAATTATGGTTTTCTAAGTAATTGTAAATCTTGTCTCTCAGAATCGTCTCCAATACTTTGCCCAATACTGATGTAAGGAGAAAGTGAGGACTGCAGATGTTGGAGATCAGAGCGGAAAAATGTGTTGCTGGAAAAGCGCAGCAGGTCAGGCAGCATCCAAGGCGCAGGAGAATCGACGTTTCGGGCATAAGCCCTTCTTCAGGAGGCTTATGCTCGTAACGTCGATTCTCCTGCTCCTTGGATGCTGCCTGACCTGCTGCGCTCTTCCAGCAACACATTTTCCAGCACTGATGAAAGACTGACTGTTCGGGCATTCCCAGAGTTATCCCTACTCCCTTTCCTGAACAAGGGAATAACATTTGTCACCCTCCAATCATCTGGCTGGCACTGCTCCAGTGGACAGTGAGGATGCAAAGATCATCGCCAAAGGCACGCCAATCTCTCCTGTCACTTCCTGGAGTAACCTAGGGTAACCCCAT
>NW_025158494.1:0-1497 GCF_004010195.1 Chiloscyllium plagiosum
ATCTGCCTGGGTCCCACCTTACTAGTTTAAATCTTCCTGAGCAGTTCTAGCAAATTTTCCTGCCAGTATATTAGTCCCCTTCCAATTTAGGTGCATTCAGTCCTTCTTGGACAGGTCACTTACACCCCAAAAGTGATTAGAATGATCCAAAAATGTGAATCCTTCTCCCATGCACCAGTTCCTCAGCCATGCATTCAACTGCTCTATGCTCCAATTCCTACCCTCACTAGCTCGTAGCACTGGGAGTAATTCAGAAATTACTACCCTTGAGGACCTTTTTTTAATATTATGCGAAACTCTCTGTAATCTCTCTTCAGAATCTCAACGTTTTCCCTTCCTATATCGTTGGTTCCAATGTGAACAATGACCTCTTGCTGATCCCTCTCCCCCGTTAAACATTCTGCTCCCTCTCTGAGACAACCTTGATTCTGGCATCAGGCAAACAACACACCATTCTGTTTTTTCTCTGCTGGCCACAGAAACGTCTGTCTGTATCTCTGACTATTGAATCCCCTCACACAATTGATCTCTTGGAAGCAGACGTTACCCTCGTTGCATTAGAGCCACTCTCAATACCAGAAACTTGGCAGCTCGTGCTACGTTCCCCTGAGAATCCATCACACCCTACATTTTACAAAACAGCTTACATGTTTTAAATGGGTACGTCCACATAAGGCTCCTGCCCTAGGTGCCTACCTCTCTTACCTTTCCTGGAGTTAACCCATTTTTGGCACTGTATCTGAGACTTTCCCCCTTCCTATTACTACCATCCATCACACAGAACATAGAACATAGAACAATACAGCACAGAACAGGCCCTTCAGCCCACGATGTTATGCAGAACATTTGTCCTAGCGTAAGCACCCATCCATATACCTATCCAATTGCCGCTTAAAGGTCACCAATGATTCTGACTCTACCACTCCCACAGGCAGCGCATTCCATGCCCCCACCACTCTCTGGGTAAAGAACCCACCCCGACATCTCCCCTTTACCTTCCAGCCTTCACCTTAAATTTATGTCCCCTTGTAACATTCTGTTGTACCCGAGGAAAAAGTTTCTGACTATATACTCTATCTATTCCTCTGATCATCTTATAAACCTCTATCAAGTCACCCCTTATCTTTCGCCGTTCCAACGAGAAAAGACCTATCACTCTCAACCTATCCTCGTACGACCTATTCTCCATTCCAGGCAACATCCTGGTAAATCTTCTCTGCACCCTCTCCAAAGCTTCCACATCTTTCCTAAAGTGAGGCGGCCAGGACTGTACACAGTACTCCAAATGTGGCCTAACCAAAGTCCTGTACAGCTGCAACATCAGCTCACGACTCTTGAATTCAATCCCTCTGCTAATGAACACTAATACACCATTGGCCTTCTTACAAGCTCTATCGACCTGAGTGGCAACTTTCAAAGATCTATGTACATAGACCCCATGATCCCTCTGTTCCTCCACCTGACTTAAGAACCCTACCATTAACCCTGTATTCCGCA
>NW_025158495.1:0-1497 GCF_004010195.1 Chiloscyllium plagiosum
TATAATTTTAGCAAGACCTCTCTATTTTTACACTCTGCTCCCTTTGAAATAAAGGCCAACAGCACTTTGACTTCGCTATTACCTGCTGAGCTCAGCCTCTCCATTTATATGAATTCATTTTAAATGAATCAGCCACCAGAAGAATAATTCCATATGCATAACAGTAGAAATAGGTTAGCAAATGCAAAAACCATGAACTCATCACAAAGCAGGCTCCAGAACAGCATCAAACATGAAGCACCTTTCCATTGTAGATCTGTATGTTTCCTTCTTGTCGGTAAACAAAGTGTTTGGCTTTTTTTTGGAGGGGGGTGGAAATCTAGCAAATCAGATATTGCTGACAGAATCAAGGATGACCTATGTAGAAAGGAATCTGAACCACTGTAAGTCAGAGTAGGTAAGAACATCAGGTTTCCATCCATTAAAGACATGAATAAGCTATTTGTTGCAACAATGCATATGCCTGCACAATCGTTTGTTTGGAGGAGCTCATAGATACTATCAATGCAGTGGTGCAAACTTCGGCTGCGAGTCTAGGAAATAAAGTAACTAGTATGGAAGAAATAGAAGTTAATTTGGCAGTTATGTCATTAACTTAGTGGAGTAATGCATACGTAGGATCATGTTACAGGGCTGAGGTAACAGATAATGGTAGCACACTCTGATAGGCTAGTTAAATCACACGATAGATGAGCTCATGCTAAAGACAATGGTAGTGTTAATGTGATAGGTTAAGTGTAAGTGGTAGACCAGTGTGTCAGACGATGATTAGTTTAGAGAGACAAAGCAAGCTAGTATGATTGGTTATGCTAATGCTATCAGATTAGTGTAGAAACTAGGAAAGTATAAGCGGGGGAGACTCCAGGAGGAGGGTGGGCAGACAGGAAAGACAGTTTTTGATTGCCACAGCTTGTATTTGCAAATAAAAGTTTAACTTCATGAAGGATTTTCTGCATCTCCTGGTAATTTTCTTAGAGTAGTGGGGGTTCTTTCCAGCACACCCCTCACAATCTCAGTCTCTTGTTTAAAATCTCGAATGAATCATTAATCTCTGGGAGAATGTCCTCTTTGGCAACATTTAGTGTGAAGGTCAATGACACTCTCATTGTGACTTGATCTGAGTTGCCTCCAGTTAGTTTGCGCTTTTGTTCTGGGCCCAGACAGATCATCGTGAATGATTATGATGTGGTAGGCATCACAGAGACGTGGTAACAGGGGGGTCAGGACTGGCAGTTAAAAAATCCAAGGGTTTTCAACTTATTGAAAAGACAGGGAGGTGGGCAGAGGGGGTGGGGTTGCCTTGTTAGTTAAGAACAAACTTAAATCTATGGTGCTGAATGACATAGTGTCGGATGGTATGGAGTCTGTGTGGATGGAATTAAGGAACCACAAAGGCAAAAAAAACCGTAGTGGGAGTTATGTACAGATCTCCTAACAGTGGTCAGGACCAGGGGCGCAACATGGACCGGGAAATAGAGAAGGCATGTCAGAAAGGCA
>NW_025158496.1:0-1497 GCF_004010195.1 Chiloscyllium plagiosum
TAGGGAGAGATTAAACAGAGCTGGGGAGTTTGCACGACCGCATCTTAAACCATGACATCATGCAAATAGATAGCTAATGGGCAAGAAATCAAAAATTTGAAATTTTGTTCCCTGGATTAAGGTGATATTGTTACTTCAATTGACACGTGAACCTTTAAAATTAAGTTTTTGTGTACACGTTCAATTCTAAAGGAAATTGATGAGGTGAAAGTCTTGTTAGGAACTCCAGACAGAAAGGAATCTCACAGGGTGCATCATGTGAATAGGCACATATGGTGTGTTGATTAGGAAGGAAAGCATTTGGAGAAGATGCTAATGATTACAACACAGAAGGAAGAACGAAGGTCAAGCAAAACTGAATTGGACATTCCTCAATTTTAATTTGACAATGAGTAAATTGTGAAAACTTCGGAAAAATGATTGAGTTACGTTCCTGAGAAAAATGAAAGTGACCTGAAAGAGTTATCACTAAAATATAGGTACATATGCAGAAACAAACTTGAAAGCACTCATATTATTGTTCTTGATGTAGACTTAATTGATGATGTTCCGATTAACCAGCATCCTTACAGGCGTAACCATCTAAGGTTGTCACAGGTTCAGAAGGAGATTCAGCGCATGTTCCAAGAGGAAATACTTGAAGTGAATATGTAGTGACTGGAGCTCATTCATAGTCATGCTACCAAAGCCAGATGGTGACCAAGGTTCATGTGTGTACTATGGCGAAGTCAATGCAGTTACAAAGACCATTGCACGTTCAATTTCGCGGTTGTAAGATTGTGTTGAAAAGGTAGGACAAACAACTTACATTTCTAATTTGGACTTGCTCTGAGAATACTGACTGGTAGTTATGTCAGAAACCAAAGGCAATTTCGGCTTTCATAACGCCAAATCGACTGTATCAGTTTGAAATCAAACTGTTTGGGATTAAAGACTCTCAGAACACAATACAGTAATTACCAGATTACCAAACTCTCTTGCATTGATGATGATGATTTTTCATGCCTCATGGAAGGAATATTTGCAACATTTGTGAGACGAGTTCAATCGACTTCTTTGTGATAAACCTGGCCATAGCTGAATTTGTCAAAGGCCAATTCACCTTCCCGGGCCGTGTTATTGGACACGGACAAACGTCCCCAGAGATGCGAAAACGAAGGTAATTGTGTAATTTCCCACTCCATCGTTAAAAAGAGTTGTACTAAGTCTCCTGGGATTGGGTGGATGTAATCGAATGTTTTTGTCGAACTTTAGGTATGTTTCTGCTCCACTCCCTGAGTTGCTCAAGAGAAGCAAGGATTTCCAATGTGCAGGGGACTGACAAATGGCATTTGACAGTCTCAAACTGTGTTGACATCTGGCCTGGTGTTACACAAGGCCTTTCAGTGTGAGTGTGGATGCAAGTGACGTGGGTGTTGGTGGTTATTTTTGCAGAAAGACCACAAGAAGATAGAAATACCTATGGGATATTTCTCAGCAGAAATGTTAGACAGCTGA
>NW_025158497.1:0-1497 GCF_004010195.1 Chiloscyllium plagiosum
TCTTTTCTCAAGTAAGGAGACCAAAACTGTACATGGTACCTCAGGTGTGGCCTGCAAACCAATGTTTTTTGTGATTCATGCACAAGAACACCCAGGTCCCTCTGCACAGTAGCATACTGCCATTTTTCACCATTTAAATTATATTCCAATCTGTTGTTATAACTACCAAGAATATTGACCACACATTTATTAACTTTGTAGTTCTGGTTGTCCCACAGTAGAAATGATATTATTAAACTTGAAAGAATGGAGAAAAGATTTACTCGGTTGTTACCTGGACTGGACCGTTTGCTTATTAGGAGAGTTTGGATAGGTTCAACTTTTTTTCATTAGAGCATAGGAGACAGAGGGGTGACCTAGTAGAAATTTATGAAATCATGAGAGGCATAGATAAGGTAAATAGCTAATTGCTTTTCCCAATGGTTGGGGAATCCAAATCTCGAGGGCTGCGTTTTAAGGTGAGAAGAAGAGGTACAAAAGGATCGAGAGTGTCAATTATTTCACACCGAGGGTGGTGAATGTCAGGAACGGGCTGCCAGTGGTAGTGGTGGAGGCGAGTACAATTTCACCATTTAAGATATATTTAGACAGGTACGTGAATTGGATAGGTATGGGGAGATGAGGACCAAATGGAGGCAAATGGATCAAGTTCAATTCAGAAAATAGGGTGACATAGGCAGGTCGGGCCAAAGGGCCTGTTCCCATGCTGTAAACCTCGATGACTCTATGACTGTGTGACAATTGGATTGCAGGCCTCCAGACCAAACCATTGAACCACATGTCACCAAATGCCCCACAGTATCAAGTGGATAATTTAACCAACAATGAGACTGAGGCACACATTGTTTGAGCATGAGGCAACTCCATATATTAGCCCCATCATCTAGTTGGACCCCATGTTGGGAGTGAGGGCCAAAATTGGTTTAATCACAGGAAGGTCTGATCAGTAGAACACACCTAGTAAGATCACCCTGTCAGGGTAATGTGGCAGGAGCTGTATCTAACCATATATAAGCCCATGCAGTACCCGAGTTCCGACATTGGTGAACCCCTCGGCTAATTTAAACCAGAGACATATTAAAGCTCACCTCGCACTGTAATCTGTTTAATTTTGAGTGGCAAAGAAATATCCCAAATACCACTACTTACAGAAAAAAATAGCAATTTTATTCGTTAAGTCCAACTTTTACAACTACTTTCTCTTAAACCTATCTTTTACCTCCCACTCTACAATACAGGTCCGATTAGAGCCCCACCCCACTTAAAATTTGCAATAAAATCACATTTCAAAACCAGCCAACTGTCTCGATTCTCCTTGGTAGAATTACCTCTGTAGATTTTTCTGGGCCAACTTTACTTTCGTCTTCTGCTGCATAAATGTCTTATGGGCAGGTACCTTTCAGACAGCTATTCTGCTAGCAGTCTGTTGGTGATTTGCTGCTCTTTGCTGTTCTGGATAACTGTTCGAAATCCCCAATTTTATATACTCCGAAACAC
>NW_025158498.1:0-1497 GCF_004010195.1 Chiloscyllium plagiosum
GAAATCCACGTCCCCCAACTGTAGTTTAGACAACTTGATAAGAAGCCGACTATGGCACCAAATAAACGAGCCAAGTCCTCGTTTTAAAATGGAAATTATGTGGATGAAATTTGTTAAAATTCTTTGTACAGTAACATATGTTGTGAACAACGGAACCCTTTGCTGCAACGTGCTTGGATTTTCAGAAGGCATTTGACAAGGTTTCATACATATGGTTATTGCACAAAGTAGGAGGTCGTCGTGTAAGGGGTAACATGATAGTATGGAGATAAGGTTGGCGGTCAGAGAGAAAACATAGAGTGTGCACAAATGTGTCTTTTTCAGCCTGGCAGGATGTGATAAATGGCGTCCCACAGGTGTCACTGCTTGAGCCCTCAACTGTTTTACAATTTGTCATAGAGTCGTAGAGATGTACAGCATGGAAACAGACCCTTCGGTCCAACCTGTCCATGCCGAACAGATATCCCAACCCAATCTAGTCCCACCTGCCAGCAACCGGCCCATATCCCTCTAAATACTTCCTATTCATATACCCTTCCAAATGCCTCTTAAATGTTGCAATTATACCAGCCTCCACCACTTGCTCTGCCATGTCATTCCATACACATACCACTCTCTGTGTGAAAACGTTACCCCGTAGGTCTCTTTTATATATTTCCCCTCTCACGCTAAATCTATGTACAAGGAGCTATGAACCTGCACTCCAAGGTCTCTTTGTTCAGCAACACTCCCTAGGACCTTACCATTAAGTGTGTACGTCCTGCTAAGATTTGCTTACCCAAAATGCAGCACCTCACATTTATCTGAATTAAACTCCATCTGCCACTTCTCTGCCCACCTGGTCAATATACTGTTGTAATCTGAGGTAACCCTCTTCGCTGTCCATTACACCTCCAATTTTGGTGTCATTTGCAAACTTACTAACTGTAACTCTTATGCTCACATCCAGATCATTTATCTAAATGACAAAAAAGTAGAGGATCCAGCACCGATCCTTGTGACACTCCACAGGTCACAGGCCTCCAATCTGAAAAACAACCCTCCACCACCACCCTCTGTCTTCTATCTTTGAGCCAGTTCTGTCTCCAAATGGGTAGTTCTCCCTGTATTCTGTGAGATCTAACCTTGCTAATCAGTCTCCCATGGGGAATCTTGTCGAATGCCTTACTGAGGTCCATATGGATCACATGTACCACTCTGCCCTCATCAATCCTCTTTGTTACTTCCTCAAAAAACTCAATCAAGTCTGTGAGACATGATTTCCCACGCACAAAGCCATGTTGATTATACCTAATCAGTCCTTGCCTTTCCAAATACATGTACATCCTGTCCCTCAGCATTCCCTCCAACAACGTGCCTACCAACGAGTTCAGGTTCATTGGTCTATAGTTCCCTGGCTTGTCCTAACCACCCTTCTGAAACAGTGGCACCACGTTAGCCAACCTTCAGTCTTCCTGCATCTCACCTGTGACTATTGATAATACAAATATCTCAGCA
>NW_025158499.1:0-1497 GCF_004010195.1 Chiloscyllium plagiosum
CCTGGGGTTGGAGGGTCCCAAGACGGAAGATGAAGCGTTCTTCCTCCAGGCGTCGGGTAGTGAGGGAGCGGCAGTGGAGGAGGCCCAGGACCTGCATGTTCTCGGTGGAGTGGGAGGGGGAGTTGGTGGGGTTGGTTGGTGTGGGTGTCCCGGAAATGCTGTCTGAAGCGCTCTGCGAGTAGGCATCCTGTCTCCCCAATTAAAAGGAGACCGCATCGGGAGCAACAGGTGCAGTAAATGACATTGGTGGATGTGCAGGGGATGTTCTGATGGATGTGGAAGGCTCCTTTGAGGCCTTGGACGGAGGAGTGGGGGGAGGTGTGGGCGCAGGTTTTGCAATTCCTGCGGTGGCAGAGGAAGATGCCGGCAGGGGAGGGTGGTTTGTTGAGGGGTGTGGACCTGACAAGGGAGTCGTGGAGAGAATGGTCTTTTAGGAAAGCAAATAGGGGTGGGGAGGGAAATATGTCTCTGGTGGTGGAGTCCGTTTGTAGGTGGCAGAAATGACAGAGGATGATGCAATATATAACGGAGGTTGGTGGGGTGGAAGGTGAGGACCGGGGGGTTCTGTCCTTGTTGGGTTGGAGGGGTGGGGTTCGAAGGCGGAGGTGCGGGAAGGGATGAGATGCGCTGGAGAGCATCATGAACCCCTAGGAGCGGAAATTGCGCTCTTTGAAGAAGGAGGCCATCTGGTGTGTTCTGTGGGGGATCCGGTCCTCTTGGGAGCAGATGTGGCGGAGGTGGAGGAATTGGGAGTAAAGGATGGCATTTTTTTCAGGAGGCAGGGTTGGAGGAGGTGTAATCCAGGTAGCTGTGGGAGTCGCTGGGTTTGGAGAAAATGTCAGTGTTGACTCGGACACGTGTGGAGGCGGAGGAATTGGGAATAAGGGATGGTGTTTTTCCAGAAGGTAGGGTGGTAGGAGGTGTAGTCTAGGTAGCTGTGGGAGGAGGTGGGATTGTAGGAGATGTCTGCGGTTAGTCAGTCCCCGGAGACTGTCATGGAGAGGTCCAGGAAGGGGAGGGAGGTGTCAGAGATGGTCCAGGTAAATTTAAGGTCAGGGTGGAATGTGTTGGTGAAGTTGATGAATTGCTCAACCTCCTCGCAGGAGCACGAGGTGGCGCCAATGCAGTCATCAATGTAGCGGAGGAAGAGGTGGGGAGTGGTGCCGGTGTAATTACGGAAGATCGACTGCTCTACGTAACCAACAAAGAGACAGACATAGCTGGGGACCATACGTGTGCCCATGGCTACCCCTTTGGTCTGGAGGAAGTGGGAGGATTCAAAGGAGGAATTGTTGAGGGTGAGAACCAGTTCGGCCAAACGAATGAGAGTGTCAGTGGAGGGGTACTGTTGGGGACGTCAGGAGAGGAAGAAACGGAGGGTTTGGAGGTCCTGGTCATGGCGGATGGAGGTGTAGAGGGATTGGATATCCATGGTGAAGATGAGGCGTTGGGGGCCGGGGAAACGGAAGTCTTGGAGTCGGTGGAGGGCGTGGGTGG
>NW_025158500.1:0-1497 GCF_004010195.1 Chiloscyllium plagiosum
GTAATATAACTGAGGAGAGGTCTTTCCTTATTTGACACATTATTTTCCCCGAACACTGCCTTGAAATTACACCTGGATCTGTTGTTCAGTGCTTCGGAGCCACACTCTTCTCATTTTGACCTGGAAATCAATCTCTTTAATGAATTTAAAGCCCACATTCATTAAGTCCTGCCCCTTCATCTCTGCTGTGCTGCCAGAGTGGATTGAAGCCTGATGGTGAACTCAGACAGGAGAGGCAACTTTCCTTCAGAGAATTGTAGGGTGATACAGCAGAGGGGAAGGTCGCTCGGCCCATCATATCGATGGCTGCTCCCTGGTAGAGCTATCCCACCTCCCCTATTCTTTCCCCACTGCCCTGTCACTTATTTCCCTTCATGTATATCCCCGACTCTCGTGTGAACGTAGCTTTGTGTCTGTGTCAGGAATTCCAGTCACTCAGCATCACATTGCACTAGAGTGTTCCTTGTTGCCTGTCTGACTGCACTTGTCCCTGACCCACCCTGCTCCTGCAATCAATCTCTCCTTACTTATCCAGTCAAACCCATTCATGATTTCCAACAACTCTCTTGAATCTCCCCTTGATCTTCTCCCCTTTAGTAAATCTGTCCTGCACCCACGCCCCAGCATTAACATTTTCCCAAAAGTGTGACACCAGAATTGCATGCAATACTCCAGCTGAAGCCTCACCAATTTGTTTTATATATATTTGTATATAAAACCGAAAGGTGTGGGTTAACTTCCTGATTTATGTACTGTGACCAACAAAAGCTGTAAAGTTGCTTTAAAGGCCTTCTCAACCTGTCCCTCCACCTTCAGATTGGTGCAGTCTGTTGCCTCCCCCAAAGCCCGACCATGAGTGAGTGGTATTTCTCCTCCCTCCACTTCCCAGCCCCACCCTCGGGATGTGGGTTTGGAACCTGGCAGGAGGATGGAGGATGGGAGGGAGTGTCTATTAATGGAGTGGGAGTTGTCCCGGTGTCCAGCAACAGTCACCACACAAGGTAAGAAAGAAAGGAATCTGATACCTCCTACTCAGCCGAACAACTCAATTCTTCACAAGAACAGCCATCACTGCTGGGTAAAGGTGCTGCCTGGGTGCTGGCAAATCAGCTGCTAGGACACTGACTACCCAGAGAATCTGGGCTAATGAGCCTGGGCCTCACCAGGGACGTAGGCCCCAAGTGGTCAAAGTCTCTGTGTGCCCTCTCCTGGGACGTACCCCCACGGGACACAATTGCGACAGTGACCAGGCTCCCTTCCTCTGTCGGAGTCTAAATATTGGCCAGGGCACCAGAAAGCCCTTGACTGCACTTCCTCAACCCCGTGCCACGTGTTTCCTCATCTCTGCCTGAGAAGGCAAATTGGGCCTCATTTCAATATTTAACAATACAAGGCAACCCCTCTGACAGTGCAGCACTCCCTTGGAACTGCACTGACACTTCGGTGTGCCCACGTTTATGAGAAGTGGCCTGAAATTAGAAGACCATAAGACACAGG
>NW_025158501.1:0-1497 GCF_004010195.1 Chiloscyllium plagiosum
ATGTTCTATGTTCTATCTATGTTCTATGTTCTATGTATTTGGACATGAAATGACTGATTAGGGACCGTCAACTTGGCTTTGTGGGGGGGTAAATCATGTCTCACAAACTTGGTTGAGTTTTTCGAGGAAATAACAAAGATGATTGATGAGGGCAGAATGAAAGATGGGATCTATCTTGCACTTAGTGAGGCGTTCGACACTGTCCTCCATGGGACAATGGTTAGCATGGTTGGATTTCCCGGAATACAGGGAGAACTAGACATTTGAATACAGAACTGGCGTAAAGGTAGAAAACAGAGTGTGGTGGTGGAGGGTTGTTTTTCATACTGGAGGCCTGTGACAAGTGGAGTGGCACAAGAAACCGTGCTGTGTCCTCTACTTTTCCTAGTAAATGTAATTGATTTGAATGAGAGCGTGAGGGGAATATGACTCTATCTGTGACCTATCTATAGTTCATATTCTACCTCTAACAGTTCCACTCTATAATACACAGACTACAAAATCTGCTGCATTTCGGACCATTTTCTGTTCTGCATTACCATGACACAGGCTGTATTTCAGTCTCAAGCTTCCAGCTTTCTGATAGTTACCCTCAGTAGTATTATCCGTCTTCTTTTATTCCGTGATTGACGTGATGCTTTTGGGAAATTCTGAAATTTCTGTTACTCCACAGGAATACTCCATATGGATTTTCAACTCCTCCAGCTCTCTTTGGACCTCATAGATCTTACTTATCTTTAATGCCTTCGCCCATTATTCGAAATGACTGTGTTTAATTCCTTCAAACCCAAAATAATTCTGACCTAATTCTATCTTCATGCTTCTGAAACACTGTTTATGCGCTTATGCTTGCAATTCATCAGCACTTAAACTATCCTGTTTAACCTCTTTGTAATCTCTTGTTGTCTCAACTGATAGAGCGACAAATACTTCACGAGTCCTAGCTACCAGTTTACTCTGAACTAGCATGATCCGTAAATACTGTGACCACGCCAACTGCATCGCCAACTTTTCTGTATCCCTCTCATCAAAATTTGGCTGAACTAGAAATATTTATATGTATCACTAACTTCTCTTCTATTCTCCATCCTCTTAACTTGACCCTGATGATGAAGATGTAACTTCGCAAATTCAAATTCTCTCTGGTTTGCTCAGTGAAAAATTCCTCTGTCTTTCTCTCACTCTTTGTTCTCTCTGTCTTTCTGTCTCCCTTTATTCTCTTTTTCATTGTCATCTAACAAAACTTTCCGCAATTGTAATTTTTGGTTTTTCTCAGTTGACTGCACACGTCTGTTTCTCTGACATCTCAGTGTTTGAGCGATTCCCTGATAATTTCAGCTTTGCTTTTGTCCTTGGTTAAACCAAATTCTAACCTTTGTTTGTAATTCTTAGAGTATGTTTATTTTTCCTTCCAAATGTTCTTGGTAAACTTGGAATCATGTTAAAACCTCAGATACACTTAATCAATTTTAACAGATATTTCTGTCACTTTTAATT
>NW_025158502.1:0-1497 GCF_004010195.1 Chiloscyllium plagiosum
AGATTGCGTCAAGATTGTGAATAATATCTGTCACTGGGGACTCTCCTGTAAGGGGTACAGAAATATTCTGCCAAGATTTAAAATAATAATTGTTACTGAGGACTGTAGTGTAAGGGGCACAGCCAGATTCTGTCAAGAATTAAAATAATAACTGTTTCTGGGGACTCTCCTGTAAGGGGTACCGACAGAATCTGTCAAGGTTTAAAATAATACCTGTTACTGGACTTTCCTGTGAAGGGTACAGAAATTGTTACTGGGGACTTCTTTGTAAGGACACTGACAGATTCTTTCAAGATTTAAAATAATAACTGTTACTGCATGCTGTCCAATCAGGGCTACAGACAGATTCTGTCTAGATTTACCATAATAATTGTTACTGGGGTCTCTTTTGTAGGGTGCACAGACAGACTTTGTCAATAACTGTTACTGGGGGCACCCCTGTAAGGGGCACGGACAGATTCTGTCCAAATTTAAAATAATTATTGTTACTGGGGCCTTTCCTGTAAGCTGCGCCGACAGTTTCTGTCACTAACTGTTGCTCGGGACTCTCCTGTAAGGGGAACAGACAGATTCTGTCACGATTTAAAACATTAACTGTTACTGGATCCCCTTCTGTAAGT
The DNA here is from genome assembly GCF_004010195.1 of Chiloscyllium plagiosum. Taxonomy (NCBI): domain Eukaryota; kingdom Metazoa; phylum Chordata; class Chondrichthyes; order Orectolobiformes; family Hemiscylliidae; genus Chiloscyllium; species Chiloscyllium plagiosum. The sequence goes on from NW_025158502.1 coordinate 621, forward strand.
TGCACAGGTAGATTCTGTCAATAACTATTACTGGGGGCGCTCCTGTTAAGGGACACAGACAGATTCGGTCAAGGTTTAATATAATAACTGTTACTGGGGACTGTCCTACAAAGTGCACAGATATATTCAGTCAAGATTTAATACCAGAATATTATACCACACTCTTCTGGACAGCGTATGAGTGTATTTTTATCATTATTACACCTTTGCTTCCAATTATATCGATTCTAGTGTTCAACGTGCTCAATGTCAGGAATATAATAGGATTCAATCGAGTCCACCAGCGTCTCTGCTGTTTTGGAAATGGAGAGAATAGAATTGATCCAGAAATTGCAAACCAAAGAAAATCCATAATTTTGCTGTTCGCTTTGTCTGCTCATTTTACATAGCTGTGGGTGACGAATGTAGCATATTCTTTGTATCGGCAGAATGTAAATTATAATTATGAAGACAAGACATTTAGTGATCCACTATTTATCTTTCAAGAAATTGGATTCATGCTGCGCGTTCTGCATGTACAAACACATGCATTTATGCACTGACCCAGACCAAATTCAGAGAGGAATTAAAGAATGGACTGATGTATCCACTTCACTTAATTCTTAGATTATTTAAGTAAACAAATTGAATTGACCTGCAATCCGAGCTGTGATTTTACTCTGAGCTGTGATTTTGCCATCATTTCATATTTTATTCTAAAATGTCGGAAATGCTCGTCCACAGATCCCTGATTGTGACATTACAGGACCGTACAGATTGGTGGAGGGAGGTGACAACAAACCCGATGGGTCAAGAGCAACATTTGTGTATTATGATCCAATGAATCTATGTTCATCGACGTTACGATTGAAAGACGTGGTGCTGCTGAATAACGGGT
>NW_025158503.1:0-1497 GCF_004010195.1 Chiloscyllium plagiosum
TAAAAACCGTTTGGAGTCTCCTTAATTCTATTTGCCAAAGCTATCTCATGTCCCCTTTTTGCCCTCCTGATTTCTCTCTTAAGTATACTCCTACTGCCTTTATACACTTCAAAGGATTCACTCGATCTATCCTGTCTATACATATGCTTCCTTCTTTGTCTTAACCAAAACCTCAATTTCTTTAGCCATCCAGCATTCCTTATACCTACCAGCCATTCCTTTCATCCTGACAGGAATATACTTTCTCTAGATTCTCGTTATCTCATTTCTGAAGGCTTCCCATTTTCCAGCTGTCTCTTTACCTGCGAACATCTGCCCCCAATCAGCTTTTGAAAGGTCTTGTCTAATTCCGTCAAAATTGGCATTCCTCGAATTTGGAACTTCAACTTTTAGATCTGGTCTATCCTTTTCCATCACTATTTTAAAACTAATCGAATTATGGTCGCCGGCCCCAAAGTGCTCCCCAACTGACACCTCAGTCACCTGCCATGCCTTATTTCCCAAGAGTAGGTCAAGTTTTGCACCTTCTCTAGTAGGTACATCCACATACTGAATCAGAAAATTTTCTTGTATACAATTAACAAATTTCCCTTCATCTAAACCCTTAACACTATGGCAGTCACAGTCTATGTTTGTCAAGTTAAAATCCCCTACCATAGCCACCCTATTATTCTTACAGATAACTGAGATCTCCTTAAAAATTTGTTTCTCAATTTCCCTCTTATGGGGTCTATAATACAATCCCAATAAGGTGATCACCCTTTTCATATTTCTCAGTTCCACCCAAATAACTTCCCTGGATGTATTTCTGGGAATATCCTTCCTCAGTACAGCTGTAACGCTATCCCTTAACAAAAATGCCACTCCCCCTCCTCTCTCGCCTCCCTTTCTATGCTTCCTGTAGCATTTGTATCCTGGAACATTAAGCTGCCAGTCCTGTCCATCCCTGAGCCATGTTTCTGTAATTGCTAGGATATCCCGGTCCCATGTTCCTAACAATGCCCTGAGTTCATCTGCCTTCCCTGTTAGGCCTCTTGCATTGAAATAAATGCAGTTTAATTTATCAGTCTCACATTGTTCTCTGCTTTGTCTCTGCCTGCCCTGACTGTTTGACTCGCCTTTGTTCTCAACTGTACCAGTCTCAGATTGAAATCTTTCCTCACTATCTCCCTGGGTTCCCACACCCCACACACACACCTTACTAGTTTAAATCTTCCTGAGCAGCTCTAGCAAATCTCCCTGCCGGTATGTTAGTCCCCTTCCAATTTAGGTGCAATCCATCCTTCTTGTACAAGTCACTTCTACCCCAAAACTGCTTCCAAAGATCCAAAAATGTGAATCCTTCTCCCATATACCAGCTCCTCAGTCATGCATTCATCTGGTCTATCCTCCTATCTCTGCTTTCACTAGCTCGTAGCATCGCATGTATTCCAGATATTACTATTCTCGAGGCCCTAGTGAGACCACACCTGGAGTACGGTGTGCAGTTCTGATCTC
>NW_025158504.1:0-1497 GCF_004010195.1 Chiloscyllium plagiosum
ATCATTCTCTCTCTCTGATCACTCTCTCTGATCACTCTCTCACTCTCTGATCACTGTCTCTCTCTATGATCACTCTCTCTCTCTCGCTCTGATCTCTCTCACTCTCTCTCTGATCACTCCCTCCCTCTGATCACTCTCTCTCTGATCTCTCTCTCTCCCCGATCACTCTCTCTCTAATCACTCTCTCTCTGATCATTCTCTCTCTGATCTCTCTCTCTCTGATCACTCTCTCTCTCTGATCACTCTCTCTCTGATCACTGTCTGATCTCTCTCTCTCTGATCATTCTCTCTCTCTGATCACTCTCTCTGATCTCTCTCTCTCACTCTCTGATCACTGTCTCTCTCTCTCTGATCACTCTCTATGATCACTCTCACTGATCACTCTCTCTGACCTCTCACTCTCTCTCTCACTGTCTGTCTCTCTCTCACTCTCTCTCTCTGATCACTCTCACTCTCTCTCTGATCTCACTCTCTCTATCTCTCTCACTTTCTCTCTCTGATCTCACTCTCTCTGATCACACTCACTCTCTCTCTCTCTGATCACTCTCTCTGATCACTCTCTCTCTCTGATCTCTCTGATCTCTCTCACTGATCACTCTCTGATCTCTCTCTCTCTGATCTCTCTCTCTCTGATCACACTCTCTCTGATCACTCTCTCTGATCACTCTCTCTCTGATCTCTCTCTCTCTGATCACACTCACTCTCTGTCTCTCTCTTTCTCTGATCCCACTCATTCTCTGTCTCTCTGATCTCTCTCACTCTCACTCCCTCTCTCTAATCTCTCTCTCTGATCACTCTTTGTCTCTCTCTCTCTCTGATCTCTCTCTCTCTGATCACTCTCTCTCTGATCACTCTCTCTCTGATCACTCTCTCTCTCACTCTCTCTCTCTGATCACTCTTTGTCTCTCTCTCTCTCTCTGATCTCTCTCTCTCTGACCACTCTCTCTCTGATCACTCTCTCTCTGATCACTTTCTCTATGATCACTTTCTCTCTCTCGCTCTGATCTCTCTCACTCTCTCTCTCTGATCACTCCCTCCCTCTGATCACTCTCTCTCTGATCTCTCTCTCTCCCCGATCACTCTTTCTCTAATCACTCTCTCTCTGATCATTCTCTCTCTGATCTCTCTCTCGCCGATCACTCTCTCTCTCGAATCACTCTCTCTCTGATCATTCTCTCTCTGATCTCTCTCTCTCTGATCTCTCTCTCTGATCACTCTCCCTCTCTTATCACTCTCTGATCACTCTCTCTCTGATCTCTCTCTGATCTCTCTCACTGATCACTCTCTGATCTCTCTCTCTCTGATCTCTCTTACTCTCTCTCTCTGATCACTCTCTCCCTCTGATCACTATCTCTCTGATCACTGTCTGATCTCTCTCTCTGATCATTCTCTCTCTCTGATCACTCTCTCTGATCTCTCTCTCACTCTCTGATCACTGTCTCCCTCTGATCTCTCTGATCTCTCTCACTCTCTCACTGATCACTCTCTATGATCACT
>NW_025158505.1:0-1497 GCF_004010195.1 Chiloscyllium plagiosum
ACTTCTTTGATGTATGGTAAGGTGGTTAGGGTTCCCAACCACAACGCCATAAACAAACACATAGATCTAGACACCATCTATCAACCCTCCTCAGAAAACGAACAGGAAATGACATCACCACAAACCCCAGGAACCCCATCCAGGAGAAAGATATAAATAGAAAGCAGGAGACAACAGCTTTGCTTCACTTGGAGGTTGCCACTGATGATGTTACCCAGCCAGGTAATGAAACGTCTGGATATCAAACCTGCAGCTCAGCGAGCAAACCTACACCCTATGTCTCAATATTCTTTCATGTGGCTATGTTTCCAGAGGGACTGTCAGGATCATGCAATGTGACACAGGCAAGGATGAAAGAATAAGCAGCCAAGCAATACTGCAACGGGAAGAATGCAAACAGGAGACAAAATCTTTGTGTTATTAGCCTGGCAATGTGAAACTCTGCAAGTGAAGTTCAATGGTCGCACAAGATAGTGTGGAAGATTAGTGAACCGAACAAAACCAGAACCTATTGGAACAGAGATAGGAACTATCTGGTAGATAATCTCGATTGCAAAAAGAAGAATAGGTTATGTTATATAAAAAAAAATTAAAGTGATATCATCAGAGAGTGGAAGATAGGAAGGAGCAAATGTGTGAAGAATAGTGGAGGGTGAAAGAGACAGGAAGAGTAAAGTGAAAGGAGAGCAGGAGAGTTCTCAAAGAGAGAATTCGACAATCGAACTCACCAATTGTGAAAAACTGGGATAGTCAGACACTGTATTCTTGGAACAAAAACAGAAATTTCTAGAATAGCTCAGCAGATATTTTGCATCGTTATTCACCAAGGAGAAAGGCAGGACTGATATTGAGGTCAGGGATGAGTGTGTGAATACTCTGGAGAATGTCAATATATTGAAGGAGGAAGTTTGGGTATTCTAGATTGCATTAAGCTTGACAAGTCCCCAGGGCCAGATGGGATCTATCTCCGGTTACTGTGAGAGGCAAGGGAAGAAATAGCTGGGGGATTACCAGATGTCTTCACATCCTCTTTGACCACAGGTGAGGTTCCAGACGATGGAGATTAGCCGATGCTGTTCCCTTGTTTAAGAAACAAGGTAAGGATAATCCAGGAGATTATAGGCCGGTGAATCTGACGTCTGTGGTGGGGGAGGGCTTGGAGAAGATACTGAGGGATAAGATATATGCACATTTGGAAGAAAATGGACCAGTTAGTGATGGGCAGCTTGGTTTTATACACGGAATGTCATGTCTCACCAACCTGATTGAATCTTTTGAAGAGGTGACAAAGATAATTGAGGGAAGGGCTACAAATGTAGTTTATATGGACTTCAGTAAGGCATTTAATAAAGTTCCACATGGCAGATTAGTACAAAAACTAAAATCACATGGATACAAAACTGGCTTGGTCATAGACGACAGAAGGTAGCGGTAGAAGGGTGTCATAGAGATGTACAGCAAGGATACAGACCCTTCGGTCCAACCCGTCCATGCCAA
>NW_025158506.1:0-1497 GCF_004010195.1 Chiloscyllium plagiosum
TCTCTCAATTAATAAAAGCTAAAACACTGTATGCCTTCTTAAAAAACTTTGTCAACCTGGGTGGCAAATTTCAAGGATCTCTCTACCTGAACACCGAGATCCCTCTGCTCACCTACACTACCAAGAAGCTTACCATTAGCACAATACTTTGCATTCCGGTCGTTCCGATCAAAATGAATCACCGCTCACTTGTCCGCAGTAAACTCCATTTGCCACCTCTCAGCCCAGCTCGGTAGCTTATCTATGTCTCTCTGTAACCTACAACATCCTTCATCACTATCCACAACTCCACCGACGTTAGTGTCGTCTGCAAATTTACTAACCCACCCTTCTACGCCCCCATACAGGTCGTTTATAAAAAATAACGAACAGCAATGGACCCAACACCGACCCTGGCGGTATACCACTGGGAACTGGACTTCAGGATGAACACTTCCCATCAACCACCACCCTCTGTCTTCTTTCAGCAAGCCAATAACTGATACAAACTGCTACATCTCCCAAAATCCCATTCCTCCGCATTTTGTGCAATAGCCTACTGTCGGGAAACTTATCGAACGCCTTGCTGAAATCGATATACACAACATCAACCGGTTTACTCTAATCGACCTGCTTGGTCACCTTCTCAAAGAAATCAGGTAGGTTTGTGAGACACGACCTACCCTTCACAAAACCATGCTGACTATCTCTGAACAAATTATTCCTTTCTAGATGGTTATAAATCCTATCTTTTATAACCTTTTCCAACAATTTACCAACAACTGAAGTGAGGCTCACTGATCTAAAATTAACAGGATTGTCCCTACTCCCCTTTTGAACATGGGAACCATATTTGCTATCCTCAGGACTCATGGCACTATTCCTGTAGACAATGACGATTTAAAGTTCAATGCCAAACTCTCGGCAATCTCCCCCCGGCTTCCAAAAAGATCCTAGGATAAAGCTCATCCAGCCCAGAGGGCTTATCTATTTTCACACTCTGCAGGATTTCTAATACCTCCTCCTCAATTCCACCTAGGGTAGTAGCCTGTATCTCAGTAATCTCCTCGACAACATTGTCGTTTTCTAGACTGAATACTGTTGAAAAGTATTCATTTAGTGCTTCCCCCATCTCCTCTGACTCCACACACAACTTTCCACTGCTATTGCTGATTGGCCAAAATCTTACTCTCGTCATTCATTTATTCCTTAAATACCTATAGAAAGCCTCAGTGTTTACCCTGATCCTATCCACCAAAAACTTCTCATGTCTCCTCCTGACTCATCTGAGCTCTCTCTTTTGGTCTTTCCTGGCTACCGTGTAACCCTCAAGCGCCCTAACTGAGCCTTCGCCTCTCATCCTAACATAAGCCTTCTTCTTCCTCTTGACCAGACAGTCTACTTCCTTCGGAAAACACGGCTCCCGCTCTGGACACCTTTCACTTTGCCTGACAGGTACATACTTATCTCGGAAACACAGTAGCATTTCCTTGAATAAGCTCCACCTTTCTAATGTGC
>NW_025158507.1:0-1497 GCF_004010195.1 Chiloscyllium plagiosum
CCCAAGGCTGTAATGAGGTCAGGAGCTGAGTGGCCCTGGGGGAACCCAAGCTGGGCGTCACTGAGCAGATTATTGCTGAGCAGGTGCTGCTTGATAGCTCTGTTACTGACCCCTTGCATCACTTTACTGATGATGGAGAGTAGACTGATTGGATGATAATGGGCCAGGTTGGATTTGTCCTGCTTTTTGTGTACAGGACATAGCTGGGCAATTTTCCACATTGTCAGGTAGATGCCAGTGTTGTAACTGTACTGGACAAGCTTGGCTCGGGGAGCGGCAAGTTCTGGAGCACAAGTCTTCCACTGTTGCCGTAATGGGTTATCAGGGCCCATTGCCTTTGCAGTATCCAGTGCCTTCAACCATTCCTTAGTATCATGCGGTGTGAATCGAATTGGCTGGAGACTGGTATCTGTAACGGTGGGGACCACTGGAGGAGGCTGAGATGGATCATCCACTTGGTACTTCTGACTGAAGATTGCTGCAAATGTATTAGTCTTATCTCTTACACTGATGTGCTGGGCTCCTCCATCATTGGGGATGGGGATATTTGTGGAGCCGCCTCCTCCAGGGAGTTGTTTAATTGTCCACCACCATTCACCACTTAATGTGGAAGGACTACAGAGCTTACATCTGATCCATTGGTTATGAGATCGCTTAGCTCTGTCTGTCATTTGCTGCTGATACTGTTTGGCAAGTAGTCCTGTTTGGTAGCTTCACCAGGTTGATACCTCATCTTCAGGTATTCCTGGTGCTGCTCCTGGCATGTCCTCCTACACTCTCCATTGAACCAGGGTTGATCCCCTGGCTTGCTGGTAATGGTTGAGTGGGGAATATGCCGGGCCATGACATTACAGATTGTGCTTGAGTACAATTCTGCTGCTGTTAATGACCCACAGTGCCTCATGGATGCCCAGTCTTGAGTTGCTCGATCTGTTTGAAGTCTGTCTTATTGGCTGGAGACTGGTATCCATTGAACTAGGGTTGATCCCCTGGCTTGGTGGTAATGGTTGAGTGGGGGATATGCCAGGCCATGACATTACAGATTGTGCTTGAGTACAATTCTGCTGCTGTTAATGACCCACAGTGCCTCATGGATGCCCAGTCTTGAGTTGCTCGATCTGTTTGAAGTCTGTCTTATTTAGCACGGTGATCATGACACACAACATGATTGAGGGTATTCTCAATGTGAAGGCAGGACTATGTCTCCATAAGGACAGTGCAGTGGTCACTTTCACCTGTACTGTCATGGACAGATATATCTGCAGCCAGCAGATTGGTAAGGATGTGGGGTCAAGTATATATTTTATCCTCTTGTTGGTTCCTTCACCACCTATCGCAGACCCAGTCTAGCAGTTTTATCCTTTAGGACCAGACCAGCTCGATCAGCCACGCTGCTGCCGAGTCACTCTTGGTAGTGGACATTGAAAGCCCCCACCCAGAGTACATTTTGCACCCTTCCCACCATCAGTGCTTCCTCCAAGTGTTGTTCAACATGGA
>NW_025158508.1:0-1497 GCF_004010195.1 Chiloscyllium plagiosum
AGTGAAACAGATGGGTCTTTCAGACAACGTATTTTTAATTCTAGGCATTTATTGCATTCACATACTACCATCTGTGGTGGGAATCGAAGCCGTCCCTCCAGAATATTACCTGGCTTTGCTTGTTAACAATCCAGCGATAATACCACTAGGCTATCGCAGAAAGCTCTCATGGTGGATCTTTTCCAAAGAGTCTCTTTTCCCCAATTATTCCCTACTGCCCTTTTATTGAGCCTCACACTCCAATAATCACTGGTCCATGTCAGCAAAAGCTGCTAAAAGAGAATTGATCTCACAGCCACGATATCCAAACGGATCGAATGATTTGAAGATGCCAATGAAGAGATAGGAGCATGGTCACTCAGCAACAGTGAGTGCAGCGGCATAGACTGGATGGTATCAACGTGAAAGTGTATGTTAGATTGTGCAATGCCTCAGTCAAATGGGACGAGGGACGTAAAAGAGAGCTAGGGAGATTGCGAGGGAGAGACATCTTCGAGAACTTTTGGGTTTAAATCCTGATACATGAAACGCTGAAATATCAGAGAACAAAATTCGATGGAAAACAAATCATCACCTCTGAGAATATAATTTTGTAAAAACGATTAATTTCTTACCGTGTTTCACCAAAAGTAAAATTTTGAGAGAACTGACTGCTATGCAGTGGATTCGAGCCGAGGTCGCTGCAATCACAATGCAGAATACGAGCTACGAAACGGTTACAGCACTCCACAGAGCACGCTTGCAAACTGCAGCCAGGATGGCAGCAGAGGAAATGTCAAAGAGAATGTACAATATCAGGACTTAGCGACAGACATGTGGGAACGCAGAATGAGCCGAACCTTTAACTTTAGCGTCCCGAGAGACTGTGGAGATTCCATGAATGAGAGTACTGGAGAATGGGATGAATGAAACTCTCCAAACCCATGGGATAGTGCAGGATATTGTTCAAATGTATGCTTCAATAGCATTATAGTTTAACATCGACTACTCCATCACTTTGCCCACACAAGGCAGTAGCAACTGCTGCATGCAATCACACTTAATTCCAGTTCCAGACCCGGAATCAGAGAAACTGTGTGAAGCAACCACGAAGATCCAGTTGGAAATTGGGATGGAATGACAGGAGAGAGGCGCGTGTATTTCCGAGGATGAGACTGCTCCTGGTCAAAAGAAGGCCGGAAGGGAATACTTGCCAACATTTATTATATTATAGCCATAAGCAGTACATGTTGCTGAGACAGCCGATTGGCGCAACTGAAGCGTGTTGAGCCTTTACTTTTGGGGTGGCAAGGTTTGAAATTTCATTTTCCTATTTGGATCAGAGTTTTTGGCATTGGCAGTAGCAACTGCCATTGCTCGCATCAGCTCAGGATCAGTTTCTTGTTCCCAGTAAATGCTGGAACCTAGAGAAGGTGGTGTTGTGGTTATATAATAAACGAGTCATCCTCGGGGACTCACACACACAACTGGTAATGTTAAAGTTTGACGAATACAACC
>NW_025158509.1:0-1497 GCF_004010195.1 Chiloscyllium plagiosum
TTCACTATTAGAGTCCCTGCTGACTGCATCTGCAAGAAGTGCACCCAACTCCAGCTCCTCAATAACCGCGTGAGGGAACTGGAGCTGGAGCTGGATGAACTTCAGATCATTCGGGAGGCAGAGGGAGTTATTGAGAGGAGTTACAGGGAGGTAGTCACTCCTCAGGTACAAGAAAAAGGCAAATGGGTTACAGTCAGGGGACGGAAAGGGAACCGGCAGGCAGTGGAGGGTGGAGGATGGGAGGAGGGTGGGGGATGGTAGCAAAGAATACAATGGGTGAATGGGGGTGGGGATGAAGGTGATAGGTCAGAGAGGAGGGTGGAGTGGATAGGTGGAAAGGAAGATAGGCAGGTAGGACAGGTCATGGGGACAGTGCTGAGCTGGAAGTTTGGAACAAGGGTGAGGTGGGGGAAGGGGAAATGAGGAAACTGGTGAAGTCCACATTGATGCCCTGGGGTTGAACTCTAATCTAGAATCTGAAATCAACAGACAAATTGGACGATCCTCAACATTCGCCAGGCAAAGAAAGTCTGCGAGAACAGAAAGCTAACGACGCACACCAAGGTTGCAGTCTACAGGGCCTGCATCCTCAGCACACTGCTTTACAGCAGCAAGACCAGGAGCAGCTACCCCAGACGAGAGTGGCATCTCAATGGCTTCCATCCTTGCAGCCTGAGACGCATCCTGGAAATCAAGTGGACTGACTGAGTCACCAACAATGAGGTCCTGGCCCGTACCCAGAAACCCAGCCTCTTCACCCTGCTCCAACAGTGCTGGCTGGGCCACGTACACCGCATGCCAGACAGGAGGATCCTGAAAGACCTGCTGAACAGGGAACTGACCTCCGACAAGAGAGTACAAGGACGGCCCCATCTTTGTGTCAAAGATGTCTGCAAGAGAGACATGAAGTCACTGAACATGAACGTTGAGAGATTGGAGGATGTTGCAAGTGATCGCTCTCACTGGGAGCTGGAATTATGCAGAGGTCTAAAAAGAGGAGAAGCTGAGGCCTGCTACTGAAAAAACAGCAGCAAGACAACACCAGAGGACAGCGGCTTCAAGTGCAGTTGCTGCACCTGAGACTGCCACTCCCGTATGGGAGTCTACTGCCACAACAGACACTGCTCTACTAACAAAAATTGAAGCAAGACTTCCCAGGCTCAGGTCCATGGTCTCGTGAGACTAACAGATGCCACCATCAGAGTATTGGAAACTTACTAATGTGACACCCTTATTCAAGAAAGGAGATAGACCTAAAGTTGGAAACTATAGACCAGTGAGTGTGATCTCTGAGTGGGGAAGTTCCTGGAATCAACGCTAAAAGAGGTGATAACTGAACACTTGGCAAAACAAAAATAAATTCATAGTTCTGTGATGGGAAGGTCATGTTTTACAAACCTACTCAAATTCTCTGGGGATGTACCCAGCATGTGGATAATGAGAACCCAGCGGATGTGATATATCTCAACTTTCAGAAGACATTTGACAAGGTGTTGC
>NW_025158510.1:0-1497 GCF_004010195.1 Chiloscyllium plagiosum
TGATAAATTGTTCATAGTTTTCAGGGATGTGTGTGCTAGTTGCCTTCGTCGGGGTAAATGTATAATAATAGGGTAGAGGAATGGGTCTGGGTAGGTTGCTCCTCGGAGGATCGGTGTGGACTTGTTGGGGCGAATAGCCTGTTTGCAAATTCTAAACCTAATTTGGTATTATCGATTTAGATCCGGACAAGAGTCCCCAGTTTGCTATAGACGAACCAGACTGCCTCAAACTATTTTAAGAAGGTGGGTTGGATGCCAACCTTTCCTTATTTTAAAGGTAGATGAGAGTTGGGTGTTCCAGATGTCAAACTAGTCAAACCACTCACCATTAAGCAAAACACAATATGTTTAAACACTCTAATGAAAATCCATAAAAACAGAAGATGAATTTAGAATAATTTAACTATTGGAAATCCATACCGAATAATGGATACAGTACCTTCTACTAATGAACTATTCCAATACACCAACCTCCCATAAACACACCCCTTGGCAAAAAGGAACATTCAGACATGTGTTCTTGCATACAGTTCTCCAATCCAGGTGGAAACAACATTAAGTGAGGTTGCAGAGACAATAGCAGCTAGGGATAATTTACTAAAACGTACAACCTTGCTGAGACCCCAGGCACCTGGTGATTGTTATAGCTACAATTAAAAAAAAAACTAGAAAGCCTGGTTTGTGCCAGCTGGCCATTGTTGCTACTATTTATTTAAAAACCCAAAACGCCCCGTAAGTTATTTACTTGAGCCGTTTTCAGTAGGAAATTTGGCCTTTAAGACCTCTTACTAAAGAAAAGGAGAAAATAACCTTTTATTTAAAAAGTGACAGCATTATCAGGCAATTTATATGCCTGGTCCTTTACTCAGTGGGCTTCCTAATGTTACTGATCGCAAGGTCACCTGAGAGGGACAGCCACAGGTACAGGCCAAGTTACAAGGATGTTTCTCATAACATCTGAAAGACGCCTGTCCATGGACCATCACATGGGACATACCAGGAAGTGAACAACAGCTTGACACACCTCATTTCATTATTTCTGAGCTACACAATGCCAGCACTCGATACGCTAGGGAGCCAAATCCCAAGGCCAGGGAAAGATACAAAGGGACAGAGAGATTCACATTAAAGTCAGAAACAGACAGTTAATTAACTGAAAAGATGTTGTGGAAATATGTGGAAAAAGTCAGGGCAGTAGGACTAACTGGAGAAGTGAGATCTTCGTGAGTAAAATTACAAGAATGAGAACATTTAATAAAGGCATTGCCAGATCAGCTGAAATGGTTTGTTAAATCAACTTCTGAATTTGCTTGACAGAACACCACAAACAACATAAACTGGGACAAGATGACAGCCCAGCATGGAAAGCTGTGCAGACCATGCTAGTGTGTTGCCCAGCAAAGTGCAATATCTGTCCAGCATGAGTGTATTGCAATCTTTACTATCATATGCTAACTATACACGCATCAGATTACTGCCTACAATGGGAAGGTTTGC
>NW_025158511.1:0-1497 GCF_004010195.1 Chiloscyllium plagiosum
TTACAAGATGTTGCCAGAGTTGTTGCTGAATAAACTGGGGTTATTTTCCGTGGAGCATCGGAGACTGAGGGGTGACCTGACAGAGGTTTATATAAACATGACGGACATGGATTGGGTAAACATTCAAGGTCTTTTCCCAGGGGTTAGCATGTCCAAAAGTAGAGGGCATAGGTTTAAGGTTAGAGGGGAAAGGTTTAAAAGGAACTGAAGGGACAGCTTTTTCATGCACATGGTGATGCGTGTATGGAATGAGCTGAGACAGAAAGTAATAGAGACTGATATTATGCCAACATTTATAAGGTATTTGGATGGGAATATGAATAACAAGGGTTTTGAGGTACATGGGCCAAATGCTAATAAATGGGATGGATGTGTTAGATCTCCTGGTCAGCATGGATAAGGTGGACCGAAGGCTCTGTTTCCATGCTGTCCATCTTTATGACTTGAAAAGAGTGCATGTTTTAGAAGAGGTGGTTCTGGAGTTTTTAAAACACAAATGTATTGAAAGCCCTCGAACTTCATTAAGTGTATCACAGAACATTGTGGGATGCTCGGCAAGCAATGGTGGAGCCCCGAGCAAAGGTATTTGTACCATCGACAGCCAAGTGTCAGGTTCTGGAAGGCTGGAGGGTGGCATAGTGGACAGTGAAGGAGATTTGCTAACATTACAAAGGGACCTTGATAATATGGGTGAATGGGCTGAAAAGCCATAGATGGTATTCAATCTGAATAAATGCAACAAATACATTTAGTTCAACAAACAAGGGTAGAGCTTTTCCAATTAATGTTCGAGCCTCAGTTAGTGTTTTAATGCAAAGAGACCTCCAGATTCAGTTACATAATTCTTGAATTTTGCATCACAGGATGGATAAGACAGTATTTTTGACTATTGCTCAGTCCGTTGAGTGTAGGATTTGGGACGTCATGTTGAGATTGTATGGACATTGGTGAGGCCTCTTCTGCATTACTCTGTCCAGTTGTGGCCGCCTAGTTACAGGGAGGATATTATTAAGCTGCAGGGGTTCAGATGAGATTAACCAGGATGTTGCTGGGTATGGAAGGCTTGAGACTGAAAAATGGCTGGATAGGCTGAGTCATTTTAATGAAAAAAATGAGATATATAGATCAATTTAATGGTAGGTGCCTTTTTCCTCAGGGTGGGGGATCCTCAAGAGGAGAGACCACATTTTTAAATTTAGAAGAGAGAGATTTAAAAAAAAACATGGGGGAAAATTGTTACACAGAGGGTGGTTTGAGTGTGGAATTAACTTCCTGAGTAAGGGGTGCATGTGGGTACAATTACAACGTTTAAAAGATATTTGCATGAGTATGTGAACAGGAATGGTTTGGAGGGATTTGGGCCAGCAACAGGCAGCTGGGATGAGTTTCATTTGAGATTATGGTGGGTATCAAGTGAAGGGTCAGTTTTCATGCTTTATGGATCTATGACAAGAATATGGTTTCATTCCATTATTTAAGAAAGGCTGCAATAGAATG
>NW_025158512.1:0-1497 GCF_004010195.1 Chiloscyllium plagiosum
CACGGGGAGAATGTGCAAACTCCAAACAGACAGGCATCCGAGGCTGAAATTGAACCCGGGTCTCTGGCGCTGTGAGGTAGCAGTGCTAACCACCGAGTCACTGTGATGGTGGGGGTAGTTTCTTTCAGAGTCAACCATTTCCCCAAAGTTGCACAATGTGATTTATATACGAGGACCCTCAAATCCCTGAAAAAAGAACAAAGAAAATTACAGCACAGGAACAGGCCCTTCAGCCCTTCAAGCCTGTGTGATCCAGATCCTCGATCTAAACCTATCACCTATTTTCTAATGTTCTGTATCCCTTTGCTCCCTGCCCATTCATGTTTCTGTCGAGGTACATCTTAAATGACGCTATCACAACCACCTCTACACCCCCAACGACACGCGTTTCAGGCATCAACCACTTTCTACATAAAGAACTTTCCACAGATATCTCCCTTAAACTTCTCCCCTCTCACCTTGAACTCGTGACCCCGAGTAATTGAGTTCCCCCACTCTGGGAGAAAGCTTTCTGCTATCCACCCTGTCTTTATCTCTCATGATTTTGTAGACCTCAATCAGGTCCCCCCTCAACCTCCGTCTTTCTAATGAAAATAATCCTAATCTACTCAACCTTTCTTCATAGCTAGCACCCTCCATACCAGGCAACATCCTGGTGAATCTCCTCTGCACCCTCTCCAAAGCATCCACGTCCTTTTGGTCATGTGGCAACCAGTAATGTACACAGTATTCCAAATGTGGCCAAACCAAAGTCTTATACAACTATACCATGACCTGCCAACTCTTGTACTCAATATCCCATCCAGTGAAGGAAAACATGCTGTATGCCTTCTTGACCGCTCTATTGAACTGTGTTGCCACCTTCAGGGTACAATGGACCTGAACACCCAGATCTCTCTGTACATCAGTTTTCCCCAGGGCTTTTCCATTTACTGTATAGTTTGCTCTTGAATTGGATCTTCCAAAATGCATCACCGTGCATTTGCCCGGATTGAACTCCCATGTGCCATTTCTCTGCCCAACTCTCCAATCTATCTATATTCTGCTGCATTCTCTGACAGTCCCCTTCACTATCTGCTACTCCACCAATCTTAGTGTTATCTGCAAACTTGCTAATCAGACTACCCATACCTTCCTCCAGATCATTTATGTATACCAAAAACAACAGAGGTCTCAGCACAGATCCCTGAGGAACACTGCTGGTCACAATTCTCCATTTTGAGAAACTCCCTTCCACTACTACTCTCTGTCTCTTGCTACCCAGCCAGTTCTTTATCCATCTAGCTAGTACACCCTGGACCCGATGCGCCTTCACTTTCTCCATCAGCCTACCATGGAGAATGTTATCACACACCTTACTGAAGTCCATGTATATGACATCTACAGCCCTTCCCTCAATTTTGTCACTTCCTCAAAGAATTCTACCAAGTTGGTAAGACATGACCTTTCCTGCACAAAACCATGTGCTTATCACTGATAAGCCCATTTTCTTCCAAA
>NW_025158513.1:0-1497 GCF_004010195.1 Chiloscyllium plagiosum
ACCAGGCTCCCAAGAGATCCAGTGTGGCTGAATGGATAAAAATGAATCCCAGAAGACAGATACCATCAGTGTACCTGGGTTAGTGGACTCCAAACTGCAGTGTCCAATGTGACAGTTACCAAATCCCAGAGTCGCTGATGATAGTAAGGATCCAACAATTGGAGTTTATGTCCCTTGGAAGCCCCAAGAAATGATAATGAACCAAGCTCCAGATCATAAGGAAAAACCAGCCCAATTCGCCCACTATGTCCAAAGGATGGTTCAAATGTATAATGCCACCCTCCCAAGATCTGTTTGCACTGTGCTGTATGATTTTATCACCTGAGGAAGTGACTAAATGGCAGGAACAAATGGGTGACTATGATCAGCGGGGACCAGTTCAAAGTCATGGTGTGTTAGAAGAGAGATTTTCCAACGCTAATGCCCAAACAAACCTTTTGATTCAATCATTAGAATGAGCCTTACAACAACCTGTAAATATTAGTAAAGTACTGAAGTGCAGACACAAATCTGGGGAGTTGGGATGCAATCATTGGGAATGGTTTGTTGTTTGATCTTCACCGTACTGTTACACTTGAACTCTCGATACCTGTTTGCCTTTACATACCAAGGCCAGCAGTATACTTGGACCTGGCTGCCCCAGGGTTTTGTCCACACCCCCATTGTTTCTGGATGGTCTGCAAAAACAACTACAGACCTTGGAACTCCCACAGAGATTGACAATAGCACAGTTAGATTAGATTATCTATAGTATGGAAACAGGCCCTTAGGTCCAACAAGTCCACACTGACCATCTGAAGAGTAACCCACCCAGACCCATTCCCATACCCTGTATTTATCCCTGCCGAATGCACCTAACACTATGGGCAATTTAATATAGCCAATTCACCTAACCTACACATCTTTGCGACTGTGGGAGGAAACCGGAGCACCTGGAGGAAACCCACGCAGACACGGGGAGAATGTGCAAACTCCACACAGACGGTCGCCCGAGGGTGGAATCGAACTCAGGTCCCTGGCGCTGTAAGGCAGCTGTGCTAACCACTGAGCCACCGTGCCGCCTCACGTGGATGATTTGCTTGTCGTCAGCAACAGCGCATCCACCTGCGAAACTGATACCTCTGTACTCCCTAGGATATGTCGTCCCACCACACAAGGCAAAACGCTCCCAGGATGAGGTTCAGTTTCTGGGAGTTGTACTCTTCGTGGAAGAACGGAAGTTAACAAAGGATTGAATATGACCCATTGCCAATACTCTGCTACCTACAACTCCTAAGCAGATGTGTGCCTTTTTTTGGGCTACTGAATTTCTGTAGACAATGGATACTGAACATTGCTATCCACACCCGCCTACTCAAACCATTGGCGTCCTCCAATGCCTCCCCCCCCCACCAACTTTACGTTAACAACTGAACAGTTGACTGCATTTACTGAATTGAAAAACAGCTTCCTGCAAGCCCTGGCCACACGTTCTCGGGTCAATGAATTCAATACACG